>NC_053488.1:85980578-86220696 GCF_015227805.2 Hirundo rustica
GTTCCTGAAATGAGAAAAAAGGTGGGGGAAAAAAAGAGATTTCTTTTTGGATTTGCCTCTTACCGTGTGAGATTCCAGCTCAGCCATTTTCTCTGGAGATTCTGAGCCCAAATAATAAATTCTTATCACGTGGTCAGTACTCCCTGTTGCAATGAACATGCCACCTAAAACAGAGAACTCTCTGTGAGAAGAAAAGTCATCCAACGGAAAACTTACTTTAACTTTATTTATTTTAATTTCAGAATTCTCAGAATTAGTTTTACATTTCAGAATTAGTTTTAAACAGAAAATTTCAGTGTAATCAGGTAAATGTCAAATAAAATATTTAAATGCAGTTTCACACATCAGAGAAATTATTGCTGAGTTGGGATGCCGTGACTAAGGTATTTTTTTCCTTTCTATTATTGCTCAAAAAGGGCACTGTTGTATGGTTTATTGCATTGAAATGGGCTTAGTTAATTCAGGATTTCTGTACAAAAGTTCTCAATTTCAAAAAGCAAATTTAATGAATAATTACATAATTTTTTTTGTAAAAATCATACTTCATTCAAAACTGCAAAGGAGGTTTGTTAAGCTGAGACTTTTCAATACATTGAATTGCTCCTCTTAGAATTCAGCCAAATTTGGAAGACTAGCAAAAGTGTAATCTTTGACAGAAGATTTCCGCAACTTTTTCACTGAAAAATTTTACCTTGTAAAAGTCGTAAAAGGATGTTACAGAGAAATATCTCTGATGTGCAAAACAAGAGACTGAAAGCCTTGGGAGGGGTCAGGATATTTTAGCTTAAATTACAGGAAAAAAGAGAAAGAGCAGCTTGAGGCAGACACTTTACTGGGAATATTTCCAATAATCACAATTTGACAGGGATAAAATTAACTGGGAAAGGGTTTAACGCTATTTGTACTCAAGAGAAGTAACAGAACTGCCACCAAAGCCCCAAACTCATGAAACAGCTGATGCTGGACACGTACCAGAACTGAAAGATGAACAGGAGATCTGAACACCAGGCCTGGACCTCTCTGCAAACTTCACAGGACGATCCCTACATGCAAAACACATTATTTTTATTTTTTTCTTCTTTACTCAACACTAACAGTTCCCAGCAGCTCAGCAGGTTGAAGGCAAACTCATCTTAAATCTCCTTATTTTATAATTCTCACTTAAGTTTGCTGGAATTTATTTTTCAGTTTAGGAACTTTCTTCCTTAGTTTAGTAAGAAAACAATAATTCTCTAAACTGAGAAGATTATTTAACTGATTTATCGTTATCCTCACCAATTCAAATCTATTTAAAACAGACCCTGCCAAATCATTAATCCAACAGCACTTCCTCCTGATGAAATATGGGTTTGATGACATCTACATATGTACATTCTTATGATTAAAAGCAAATTAATTCATCTGCCTGTACATTTTGGACAGGGATTTAAACCTGAATGTAAAAGCTGGAATTTCTTCCACAGCTTTGGCTCGCAAAGCACAAACCTCAGAAATAAACCCAATCTCTGCCTCCCCCTTGGGTTCCAATGCCACAGAATCCCAAAGTGCTCCTGCCCCACACACCCACAGTTTATTGAGCAAGAAAACTCCCTTATTTCATTATCTCTGCATTCTTCTCTGTGCCAAAATTAAAAATAAATTCCTCCCTGAGTTCAAATAATTGTAATTATCTAAACAGTCTCACTTGAATTTCATGGTGTTCGCATGCCACTGCCAGAAACAGATTGTTCCGTCGGCACCAGTGGAAGTGAGGTATCGAGTTGTTCCTTTCCTTGCCGGAGAGAACTAAAAATAAAAGTTGTAACAATTAAACCAGCTCCTATTTTCTCTTCTTTCATGCTGGAAACTTGTTGACAAGAATGTTTTTTACTAACGCATTAAGTTTCTCCCCAGGAGTACAGAGAGCAGGGGTAAGCATAGAACCTAAACTTCCATAAACATAAAGCTGAGGAAATGGAAAACACCTACATTTTCATTAGGAATTCTTTGTTTTCACCACACAAAGGAAACTGGAGAAATGAAACAAGCCCAGAGCCTGTAAATGGGGCAAAACACATGAGGAAATAGTTTTTTCTAGGCTAGAACTGGATCAGGCATGGCAAATACAACTATTCCTGCATCCAAGCCCAATGAAGAACAGCTGCACAGCAGGATCCCCTCTCCTCTGTCTTCCTAAACCTCTCCAAGGAGAGGGAGACCTTTTTATTCTTAATTTCATAACTGCAGCAATACCTTTAATCCTCAGGCTGCCTGATAATTTTATGAAGGAATCCAGCACTGCTTCCTCAAAAAGAAGTGACTGATTATATTCTAAATTATCAGTTTCACAAAGAGCTGGAGAGAAACACACAAACACACACGCACACACGCACACACACACACATATATATACATGAAAACAAATAATACACCAGTTATAAAGCCAGGTTGAAAAATAGGTTTCTAACACGATCACCCTAACATGGTTGAAATCAGACAAAACTGGAAATGTAGGGAAGATGGGGAGAAATGAGACTCCTGGGGAATACTGGCATGATGGAGAAGCCTGTGCTGAATCCAAGACAGCACCAGTCCAGGAGAGAGGGATTCTGAGCCAAACAGCCCCACTCTCTCTCCCCTCTATGTGCATCACCTGCCAAATTGCAGGGATTGTCTTTTTTATCCTGGAATTTTGTTTTTTAGAGGGTTTCTGCCTGGCAGTTGTGAGGGTTTTTTAAAGAAAATCTGCATTTGCTACAACATCCAGAGCAGCTCTTTAAGCTACAAGCTAAGATAACAAGGAAACAAGAAACAGGGGGGTAAAGAATTTTAACTGATCCTTCTAGAAACAAATATTCTCTGTGAAGACGAGAGTGTTGAGTCAGGTGCTGTGCCAGGAGCACCACCAAGGATGCCAAACACGTCAGCAAGTTGAGCCAAGGAGATGCTGCTGCTCTCTGAGTTGCTCTAAAAGAGCATCAGATCCCCCACTTTCTAGGCCTAAGGAAGCAGCAGTGGGATCACACAGCTAAAAGCACATGGAAGCAGGAGGATGATCCCTTGGGCACAATAGGATTGAGTTAACCAGGAAAAACACCCTTGAGCTGGGACAAATCGTAGACGAAATTTCATCCTTGACAGCCTTATTACCGTTCTAATTCAAGGGTTTAGGGGAAAACCCCATCGGTCCTTACCTGTATGGAAGTGATGGAAGCTGAGTGGCCCTGCAGGACCGCCAGCGGGGCACAGGTCCGCAGGCACCACACCCTGACCACCTTGTCACAGCTGCCCGCGGCCAGCAGCGTGTTCTCGTAGTTGACGGCCATGTCCGAGATCTCTGCCGAGTGGCCCCGCAGGGTGGACAGCAGCCGCCCGTCATCCGTGGCCCAGATCTTCACCAAACAGTCATCTGACCCCTGAAATTCCACAGGAATCCCCAAAGATTACGGGAAAATACGGGACACGTTCCATGCATGTCACAAGCGGATCGCCGCGGATGGAGAGGGATCCCAGCCCCTGTGAACTGATGGAACAGCTCAGTGGGATTCCACACAGGCCCAATTTTAGGAAGAAATTCTTCACTGTGAGGGTGGGAAGGCCCTGTTATAGGTTTCCCAGAGAAGCTGTGGCTGCCCCTGGATCCCTGGAGGTGCCCAAGGCCAGGCTGGATGGGGCTTGGAGCAACCTCAGATAGGGGAAGGTGCCCCTGCCTGTGGCAGGGGGTGGGGCTGGATGACTTTGAAATATTCCATCCCACTCAAACTACTCTGGGATGCTATGATTCCATGAACTGTGGAGTCTGGGGATCGTATGATGGAGTCAAGGATTTCAATTTGATAAAAGAAAATCATGGAATCACAGGATGATGTTGGAAAGGGATCTGTTTGGAAGGCAGGGACACCTTCCATTATTCCAGGTTGCTCCAAGCCCCATCCAACCTGGCTCTAAGGATGGGGCAGCCACAGCTTCTTTGGGCACCTTGTGCCAGGGCTTCATCACCCTCAAAGAGAAGGATTTCTTCCCAATATCCCACCTAACCCTCTCCCCTCTGGCTGTGGGAAGCCATTCCTCCTTATCCTGTCACTCCATGCACGGGGATTAACACTGACAGCTAAAAATCCAACACTCATTTGAAAAATCTGTTGATTTTTTAAATATGCCCAACACAAAGCAAGGGCATCTCCAAAGAAATGGATGCCACTGCATTCTGGAGAATAAAATAATTGTCACAGATTCACTGGCACACTACAAATCCAGGAAGGCAAATTTAGTAGAAATGCAACTTGCAGCTGAACAAAGTCATGTCTGCATCTCAGTCAGTGACTAAGAGGCTGTTGAGGGACTCAAGAAAGGAAGAAATCAAACAAAGCAATCTTCGAAAAGAGAAAGGTCCAGATTTTAAACTTACTGTAAAAATTCTCCTCCCACTGCGATCAAAGGCTATGCAATAAACAGAGGAGAGGTGCCCCAAAATCCTCTTGTGCATCTTCATGTGTTGGTAGGTGGATGTTGGGAACAAGTGGCTGAAACGGCCACATCCAGTTAATTGCCTGGCAGAAAGGATATGAACTGGGAGAGAAAAAAAGAAGCAAAAAGAAGAGTGAGACATGAATTTTGTCCACAACTCAGAGTAAATAAATATTAAATCAAATATGGCTATTTATTAACAACTTTATTATTAGAATCTGTAAAAAAATCTCTTCCACCTTATCAGAACATTCTGTCCAGTGTTATAAAAAGAAAGCCCACTCCTGATGCAGCCTTTAATACCCAGCACAGGCTGCACCTCCTTCCTCACCAAAAACAAAAGCAGAATGAAAAGTTCCCACCACCATTGGGAGTTATTCCAACGTTGAATTCATGAGCAGGTAACTGATACATTTATCCTACATGGATGTGGAAAATCTTTAAGGAAAATCTTTGAAGGGAGAAAGGAAATTTAGGGAATTACATATTACTAATATCAGTTATAAAAAGAGTATAATAATTGTTTATTTTAAGTGTTCTTTGTGATAAAAAGTGATAAAAATCTTTCCTTGGAATGGCTTCCTGATCATATGTGAGGGCCAGAGGACTTCCACGTCCCCATCTTTGAATTCCCATGGCAAGGGTATTGAAGAACAAGAAATAGATGGCATTGACGGAAAACTCCCAGCGGCAGAATGGCAGGTAGGAGAAAAAAACTGCAACAACAACAAACTCCTTCCTATTTCCATAACCAGCAGCCCTTCCAAGAACAGCCTAAAACCTAAATGCACAAACCCATCCTGTGAAATAGCCTTTGATTGGATGCACATTTTGAGACCATTCTGGCGTATTTAATTTCACCGATCCTCTCCTATCACTGTTTTCCCTAGCCTACCCTCACTCACAGCAGCTGAACTTTGGGTTTGAAAGTTTTGAGAGGGTTTTTCTGTGGCACTTGAGGTTCTAACAGAGCTGTGCTGGTGGGTTTGTGGAGTCCCTGTGATAGCAGATCCCCTGGGGCAACTCCTTATCTTCCCCTGCACCTTGACGTGGGCTGGGCTTCACAGGAGCCCCACGAAGCTCTTTAGTTAGTGCCTTTCACTCCTTTAGCTCAAAAGTCTAGTGAAAAACTCGAGCCATTTCTTAATTGTCTCATGATATCGCTGCCAATCTACACAAAAAAAAGATCATGGAGTAGGTTAAAAAAAAAATTAATCTACAAAGTCAAGAAGTGCCATTTCAAAGGGTTCCTAACGTGTAACTCCTTCTGTAAATTGATACCATTGAAGTATTTATACACAGCAAGGAAAATAAATTGCTTCCAGCTTTAAAGAAAGCATTTTTGTGTCTCAGTTTTGGGCACTGAAATGTGAATTATTTTTAATCACTCAACGCAATTGAAACATGACACATGAGGGGAAAAAAGCTGCATAAAAGATGCTTGCAAAAGCCATCAGGCTCCAGCATAGCCTCACCTTCAGTCAATATTTGCTCTGCATGTAAAAACACACATTCATCAATACTAAAAAGCAAAACACACTAAAGCAAATTAATTTACTACCTGCCTACTATTCAACTGATACCTGATATTATACAGGGTTGTTAAACAAAACTGTCTCCGTGAGCAAAGTAAAATTGAAATTTTAAACTCTTTTTCCTACCTCTAACACAGAGGTCCCACAGTGATAAATGCTCTACAAGGTACCTCAGCTTTGCCTACACATTATTTTATTTACTCTTCAAGCATGACAGCTTAAAAGCTGAATTCTTAAAAAGATTACACCTCCCTTTCCCGCACCCTGTGTGCCAACAGAGACGTGGAGTCATTCAGCAACACGGTGATTCTGCTGTGCCTTTCAGGGCTTCAAGCATTTCAATACCTATATATTTATGTATTTAAATACATAATAACAGCGTATCTGCCTGTAAGCAATTTCAGATGGCTTTGAATATTTTTTAACCACACAAAGAACTGTGTAAATTAAAAAGATGCAGTCTCAGGTCAAAATATTCCTAATAATCACAGTATTTTCTGTGTCCCCACTTCTGAACATTTAACACTGCTGTTTGTTGTAAAGCCCATGAAGGAAGCACCAAAAGGCACCAAAATCCCACAGTTTTGGCATCTCACTTTTCCGGTCGATTCCCAGCCTTGCAATCAGTTCAGCTTCAGCGGATATGAAAGTAATTTCTTTTTTTTTTTTTTTTTTCTGTCTTTATTTCCCTATTTGCACAATAGGGACAAACCTCCTCCATCTCCCATGGATAATTACCAAATAAAAAGCCCTGTTTATGAAATGCTTCAATCAGAGACATCCAGAACGAATGTTGAGCCATGAGGAGCAACAACTTTATTAAGGCAACAGCATCTCTGGACAAAAAACCCCCCCTATCACTGCTTCAAAGGAACAAAACCAACATTCTCCGTTCCTGTATTTTTAGGAAGATTAATACACAATATCTAAATAGGGAATTACCCCCACATGACAAAAATCCCTGTGAAGTTTCCTTTCTACACCACAATGAAGTTATTGTCCTCCTAAGGCCCCAAAGCATTAAAACCCAACAATTCCCACATGGAGGAACAGCAACTTAGTAACCCTAAAAAATTTTACTAACCTATCTCATTAACTGATGTATTTCATGCCACACTGGGTGTAAGAGCTGCCAAGTCCGCCCCCTCACTATTCCCTGCCAGGAAAAACTTTCAAGACAGTTATTTCCCATAAAAAGGGAGGAGATCCAGCCTTCTTGATAAGAAAAGTTAATTCTGTCCCAACACTGGAGGGCCATCTCAGCTCCTCCAACTACCAACCTGTAAAATACAGGCATTTTTCTCTTTCTTTCCCACAGTCCTTGGTCCTGGAAGGCCACACCTTGAGGAAAACTGCACTTAATTCAAGTCTGAATTCAAGACGACAACAGCAATTCCTAAATCACAATTTACCTCACATTCTACTATAGGTAACAGCACAATGTAAAAACCCTTGCAAGAAAGCTCACCTAGGGAGGATAAACCCCAAACCCAGCAACAACAACCCACCAGTGAAAGCTAGATTTAAAACAAACAATCATCAGACAGCCCAGACTTCAAAGTTAAATCACAACTCAGAAGGAATTCGAGCATTTCAGTGAGGTAGTCACTGAGCAGCACCAGCCGAATTCCCGCTCTCCCTAAAAACCCTTATCTTGATCCGCTCTTTGCAAGGAAAATTAGAAAATGGGACACTGGTGCAAATGTTTGTTCTAAAATCAGTTTCTCAGAGGTGATGAGCTCCTATCATACTCTTTTACCTTCTGCAGGAAGCATTGTCATTTTGTAATGAGAACCAACGTTTTGCCCTCATCTCAAATCTGAGCAGGGGCTGGGTACCACTCATGGGAGAGACACAAGCCAGGATTTCACAGGAATGCGGAAACAAACACAGTTGGCTCCCACATGGAAAACACCTCCTCAGAGAATGGCTGTGTGGCCACAAAGAGCCTGGACCCAGGAAAAGCAGCAAAAGCACAGTGTGTTCCAGCTCTGGGAGCTGCTGATCTCATGGAACTCATTTCCAGCATGAACCACCATCGATTCCTGACCTCATCCCAGCGCTGCTCTTTGGCAGGCACAAGGTAGTTGGATCACCTTGACTGTGAATTTCCACCCAGCTGAAATGCTTGCTCATTGAGACTGTGCTGAAAACCTTCTGCTTCCAAATTCTGTGTTGTTTTCACTAACAACAGTTGCCCACAGAAAGATTTCCATCCTCAGGTTAGAGCAGCTCTTAAAAGAGTGAAAACAACCTTCTTTCTGAACTGCTCCAATCTGCCTAAAAACATTTAAAAAAAAAAAAAAAAAAAAAAAAAGCCCTGACAATCGAAGCAGCATCAAAAGCAGGTTTATCAAAGGGGAATCACTCCCAGTCCCGAGGTACTGCATGACCAGTCTTTCCACTTTCTGTCTGGAAGAGCACAAAGGGAGCCCTAAAATTTCCACTACTGCAAAAGCTGTCCAGAAAGGCTCGAGCAGACTCTCCTCCTCCACGTCGTCCTGTCAGTGTTTTCCCTCCCTGTCCCCCTCCAGGAGATCACCACAGCCCCACCACACAGGCACCACATCCCTGGGAACGACTTCCACAGCTCAGCACTTTCCCAGAGACTCCCCAGCCAGAAGACTCCCAGCTCTGCCTGGAAAACGCAACACGGATTTCCTGTTCCAGTTCCACTGTGCAGGACCTTTTATTTCGGAGCACGGACCACGAGGTCCCATCCCAACCACATGGAAAGGCAACCACTGCAACTCCCAACCCTGGCAGCTGGACCCTCCCAGTTGGACCATCAGTGACCCCACTCTCTCAGCATTTGGTGGAAAGCTTAAATCCTTATCACCAGAAGGGAAACAATGTGAGAATACTGCTGGCTGCTCACTCTATACCTTATTTACCACTTTGCACAGGTACTTACACAATCACCTCGCTCCTGAATATGCATTAATGGGTATCTTCTACTTCAGCCCAACTCCTTCAGCAAGTAATTCTAGAAAAGTCCATCTGCCTCAGGCAGCACAAGTGTGGGAATTCAGCTATGCCAAAACAGCAAAGAGGTCGGGCACACTTCTTCATCTTGTACTTAAGACCTACACACTGCAGCATCTCTGGCTGGCACCACTCACCAGGAAAAAAACATCCATTTTGCACAAATAGACACAGAATTTTATGACCTTCTCTTCAGGATTAACAAGGAATCCCAAAATCAAACTCCTGCCTGAAGTCAAATACTTATTTTAATATTTATGCACATTTTCCTCTCTCAGTAGTAGTTTATGTAGCTACACCAAGGACTATATTCTTCCAGGAATCAATACTTATAAAAAATATTTCCTAGCTATGAAAGACCCTTTTCCATATAATACCTCTGCATTTCTTAAAAAAAAATAAAACAAACCAACAAACAATTAGAAAAAGACCCAAACAAAAAAAATTATTCTGCTCTTTAATTCACTAAATAGTTACCAAGCAAGCAGCAGAGCCCTTTGCCATGAAAGCATGACAAATGCTGAAGTCCAATCTGCGAGGATGCCTCATTAATAATACCACATATTCCAAAAACACCCTGTCTGATGAAAGAATTGATCCAAGAATCCGCGCAGAAATACAACCAGAGGAGTTGTGTGCAATAAATCGACAATTCAGACTATTAGCAATCCATCAGCACAGCTGCTCACAGTAAAGTACCTGCAGAACCAGCCTAAAATAATAAACACACAGATAGGGTAGAAACAGAAAACTGCCAGCACCATCCCTACTTCTCTAAAGGGAGGGAGGATCCATATGCAAAAGGACTCCCTGACAAACCAGGAAAATGTATCCATTTGCACAAACCCAGATAAAATACCCTCAAAATAAACAAACTAGGATTTACTTTTATGCCTGCAAGAATCTAATTTTTTTTCCCATAAAAACAGTTAATGAAAGTTCAAACCATACAAGGCAAGCACTTGAGTTTATATAAAACAGAGCAGCTCTGTAATGAGATGTAAGCTGAGAGCTCACATATATCTCTGAGTTTTATACAAGTTCTTTATCTAATTGTGTGGACAACTGAGGCTGAAGGAACACAAATGTTGCTTTGGTGATCATTTCCTTTTTGGAGAGGGATGTTGCAAGCAGTCTGTTTTCTGTCATAATCCAACTAAAAGGAATTTTTGAGTCAAAAAAGTTCCCTGGGAGCCAGACGCATTGTTCTGGCTAAGATTCCATGAAGATTCCGGGATTCCATGCTCCTGTGACCGTGCCCATCCAATCTACAAGCCACATGTACGTATTTTGGAGGCATACGGTAAAAAAATAGTCAAGCCCACTCGCCCTCCAAACAACCATGCAAAACATGGCTACACACACACTGTGGAAAATCCAAGCCCGAATAACACAAAAATTATCCTATTGTTAGGGAAAGACCTATTTTAGACTAATTCATTGTGAAATGTCAGAGGAATCATTAATGCAAACCCAGAGTAGTGTTTTGGTCAGTGAGAGGAACTTTCTGTGGGACAGGAATAAATACAGAGAGGAGAAAAGAATATTTTATGGACCTCCAGACTCACCCACGTTTGGTGGTTTCCCGTAGTTCACCGGGAGTTCGGGGGGTCGGCCCCTGTGCAGAGCTGCAAATGCAGATCCTTTCCATAGTGTGTGTCTGAAGTCTGCACCAGCAAGAGTGACAAGGGACATGAAATAATCAATACATTAAATAATCAAGAGGTCAAGCACCACTCCCAACAGCCCAGAATAAGATCTGTCGGATTAAACACTTTGTCAGATTCCTCATTTAAAGACTGAGACTCTGATTTACAGTTCCTCGGCAGTGTCACTGTAAATGGTTTCAACTTATTTTTGCTTAATTTGGGTGATTATTGACTCTAAATCCATGGAGAGAAAAAGTGAATTTAAAAAGTGGGTGCACTTTATATTGAGGCCCAGCTGAACTCTGCTGTTTTCCTTCTACAATGCCAACACTTAAAGCATCTCTGCTTAGGAACTGCACATTTGAGAATTCACATTTTGCTGCCTGAATTCACATTTTGCTGCCTGAAAGTGAGAGAAGTCAGGGTTTTTTCCAATAAATCTGTTTTCCTGCAATAAGTGGCAATGTGCCCTCCTTTCAGACTGTCCTCTGCACCCCACTCCCCCCGCCCCCCCCCCAAAAAAATCATTGTTTTAAAGTGAAGACTGTTCTCTTTAAAGACTCTCCAGCATTCTACTGCCAACTGGCCTCGGAGAGGCTTCTCTCCAGAACAATAGTGATTTTTCTGAGACTGTTCAAAGTGCCTCAGAAATTAGACCTGGATTTCTTCCATTTCTGGCCATCTGGAGGGAGAGAAATGAGCTTCCACAGTGAGTAAGTGCTGAAACAGAAGGACAGTGCTGCAGGTTGGTGGATCTATGTAGCACCATGTAGGTCTCTGAACGTAAAGTGCACAAGCAGAGGTGACTCAGAGACTCCTGAAAGCACCTTCTGATTAAACCCCAAACTGCTGCACAGAGTTTTAAATGATACTCATTAAAAACAGCACTCAGACTTCCTAAAATAGATCCATCCACCTAAACCCCTCTGATCCCCTGCGGAAAAATGTTATATTTCTCTTAACATTTTGCTGCTATATGCTTCTAAACTGCAAACTAAGTGTGAATATTTCTCTGCAAACCTGAATTTCTGCACCTAATTACAGCAAAGTACGGGCAAAACAAAGCTTAGTCCCAAAATTCTGTAGGGCAATGTGTTTGGGAACTGCTCATCCCTCCAGGAGATATCCAATGCTCGTCAGCATCATGGTGTGACTTCACAGGATGCAGAGAATTAAGTGCTCAACTGCCACAAAAACAGGAAGGTCCTGCTCTGCCATCCCTCCTCCTCTCCCAGGATGATGCTCCTCCTCTTGTGTCACCTCCAGCCCTGTGATCCTTTTCCACCAGCTCGTTTAATTCACAACAAATTTTGCAACATTTCAGCTCTCTGAATCAGCACATCAGAGGATCAAGGAAGTTCTGGCTCCTGCAGGGAGGAAGTGGCAGGGGCATGGAGTGAGGAGGGAAGGAGGAATCACTTCAATAGCAGACAGCTCTCAGATGTCTTTAGCTCTAACACAAAAGTGCTCCCAGGATCATTCTCTCAAGCAGAGAGCGTTTTTCAAAGGCAAAAGGACTGGTGCTCTCTTCATGGAAGGAATGGGGGCTTTCAAATTAACTTGAAACAAGGACAAGCAGGAATTGTCACCAAAGAATCAGCCTGGCCTTCTCCTACTCCCTAGATGCTGCCCCAAACGCCATCACCCTGTCCTGTGTCCGCACAGCCAGGCAGCCAAAGCACGGAAAAAAACAGGCTGAAAAATAGCCCAGCTCAGTGATTTTAGACACAGATGTGTGTAAATGTATATGGAAAAAATAGCATTTATCAGATGCATCAAACCCCTAATCCAAATCACATCATTTACTGTTGCTATATTATGTGAGCTTTTATGAGATGTTTACAGCTCTGTAGCTGAATTCTCACAGTTTGTACTGTAAACAATGGTGTTTTCCACATCCCTCTCTGATGAGAGTCAACTGATTAACTTCTAGTCTGGCCAGTGCGATGGAGAGGTGGTAACCTTGTTCTCCAATCCCTGGTCATTGTTCAAATTCTATATAAGTGAAGTCTTTGTAAACAATAAAGTTCTTCAGCCTTCATCTTTGTGGAGTCAAAGATTCTGTGAGTATCTTTTGTGTCCTCTAGCAACAATTTACACAAACACCAACGCACCAGGGAAGGAGGCAGAGGAAGTAACAAGATCAGGCAACTGTAGGCAAGAATTGCTTAAAATGGCATTTTCAGCCCAAGAAAATATATCCAACAGGGCCAGCAACAACTGCATTTTAAGACGAAAAAAGCTGGCAAGAACAGGAAACAAAGCAGGGCGCATGCAAACACGCAGATATCCCAACAGGAACGGCAGCAAAATGGGGTTAATCATTAAAATAGAATTCAAACCCAGATAAATTGAGAATCTTACCTTTTGCTGCCCTCAGGAGAGACTGGCGCCCGACACCCAGCAAAGTCTGCACCCCCAGGACACTCTGGGGGATTTCCTTGTCTAAGAGGGGTCCAAGTCTCTCACAGATCCTAAGAAGATAATCTGGAGGGATGTGTGCATTGACAGCCACCTAAACACACAAACAACACAGACGTTTGAAAACTGGTTCCTTTTTCCTTCTACGGGTAGTACTTTGCTTCATATTCATGTGTAAAGTTATGAAAATCCCCTCCAAATTATAATGCATTTTAAAGTGTTGTAGAAGCCACGACAGAAATTTCAAGTTGCAACAGCTTAATTGTAAATTTAGGGTATCCCTTAATAAGAAACAAAAATCCCCAGTGCAGTGCTCTGCTCGAAGAACTGTTTTTAAGCCTTTTTTAGCTTTCAGTTCAGTCTCTTCCCATTTTTTGCTTAACTGAAACACCCTTGCATTGACATCACTGCACGAAGCAGATGTGCAAAAGAACAAAACCTTTAAAAATTACCTAAAACCCCTAAACACTACCCTAAAATCAAAAATCAGTCTCCACTTTCCAGCTCCTGGGAGTAGGTATCTTTAAGACCCACATGTGTAGGCTCCAATTTTGTCATGTTGGGAAAACATCCTCTATTTTTCCCTTTGGACAGAGGCTGTTTTCTAAGGAGTGACAACAGATTTTCTGAGAGTCTGTTCGAACAACAAATAAATTGTGCCTCATCATAGAGAATGTCCTGCACTGCCTGACTCCTGTATTTACAAACTGGCAGGAAAAGCTGCCCGCCAGAGCTCCTTTGACACAGGACACACAGCTCCACACACCTCTTTTCATGGATCAACAGCCCCCTGCCTACCCAGATCCCAGGGATGTGCCCAGCTCCCCGCCCCAGCACACCGGAGGGAGTGCCAGGCAGCAGGAAGGAGGAGAAGGTCTGTAATTCCCTCAGTCCTGCTGCCAAAACACTGTTCACTCAACTGTGTCATCAAACAGATCATTAGGACACGTCGTTGGGAATTTTTTCATTCCAATTGGGCAACCGCAGTGGAGCTACAGGACCCAGCACAGCCAGGCAGGGCTGGATAACGTCACCACCTGCACCATGAGCAGGTTCAACACTGTCCCATAACCCAGATTTTAACCAAAAATATATGTATCTAATTAAATGTACATGTACAGTGTAAAGAAATGTATCTAATTAAATACACAATGCATCAGTTAACTAAATCGGACTAAAACCTCTTCCAGTGTGAATCAAACTCTCAGAGAAGAGTCAGGTTCCTCCCTCACTGCTGGTTCAAGAATCATCAATCATGATGATTCTAAAGATGCAAAATCATAATTTTTTCAGCGCAGGAATGAGAAACCTGATGAGCGCGTTACTATGTTCTCATTCCAAGACTTTTCATCCTGTGAGTGAGCATCAAGGAATGACCCTGCGAATGCTCTCCTACATTGACAGGTTTCTCTAGTAATTTTAGCTTTTTTTCCAAGAGTTCCAAAATTATATTGGCACCCTCTCAGTGGTACAGCCAGTGAAGTTCCATGTATAAGCATGAATGCTCTTTCACTGTAAATGATGGGATATAACAGCAGTTGAGAAAAGGATTATCCAAACTTTGGTATTTGCCACTCATTCTGACTCATTCCTGAAACACTGTAAATGTGCTCATGCTACAAAATATTTTATGACACTGCACCAGCTTCTCTTCAGTCTGTAAGATTTCTGAAAGAGTCTGAAAAGGAGGTTCCAGAGAAAGAATCTGCAGTTAAGTAAAATCTGAGTATGAAATTCTTATTTCCATCTCTGATAACCAGCAACAAGCCCCCTCAGTCACCATCTGCCAATACACAGCAACATATCAATATTAAGATTAAAAGCCCAAAAAAGACCAACCTAGAAGATCCAAAATTTTACTTCCAGAGCACCAAAGGAACCCAAATCATACCATTCTCTCTGGAAATGTATAAAAATCCAAACCATTTTCCCAGTGTAGCACAGCAAACACTCCCCTCTTCACCCTGGAGCTGGTTTGGGAGTTTCAGCACATTACATGCCTAAGGAAGGTGCTTAATTTGCTGGCAGCAAATATCCCACTGCAGAGACAAGGTGCTCCACAAGCAGTCCTGACTAACTCCACAATGGAAAAGTACTTGGTGGCTTAAAGATGAAGGCACAGTTTTACAGGGAACAGCAAAGAGCAAACACTGGTACGTGGGGCCTGACAGCATGCCCCGATCACACCTCTTTCCTTGCACATTTCCACGTTTCTACAACCCACAATAGCCTCAAATATGCAGTTCTTAATCTGAATATTAGCACTGCTGTTACTATATTAGCTCCATACGCAGGCAGCAAGAGCAGCAAATTCTCCTGGTGATTTTTTTCCATAATAACTTCCAGAAAAAATGTTTAAATCACAGCCCACAGCTAAACAAGTAATTCTGTTTTCAGGTTCCCAGAAGAACTTGAATCAAAAATCATTCCTTTCACCTCTGTGCAAGTGAGCCGTAAATGGATTTTAAGTCTTTTTCTAGAAAATGAAGTTGCAAACATCCAGCTGAAAAAAACATTGTTTCCCAGATTAGATTTTCCTTAAAAGAAGGATGGAAAAAGGCAAAGGTACAGCTACACCTCTTAGCGTGTGCTCATCAAATCCCATGCGGCAAAATGAAACAGCAGTAAGGATATTATCAGCTCCTCAAATATATTAGAAAATATTTTAGAATATAATGAGAAAACATTTTAGAAAATAATCAAAAAATTGGAAAAACCAGAGATGACTAATACAGGCCGCAACCTTGCATGCTAATGCAGAACTGAAAATGTGCTAAGTGAGAATAAATGCTGCATCTTGGGATAAAACATAAAGAAAATACGTTTTGTTGCCTTAGGATGTGAAAAATCCTATAAAAGTTAAAATATGAGAGCACAAGAATGCAATAGAACTGGGTGAGTTCTCTGACACAGTAACCACACAGGTGCCATGGATCTAAAAAGTGAAGGATCAAGTGAAGTGAATCCATTATTCTTAAAAATTCTCTTTTTAAAAATCTCTCCCAGCCCTGGCTGCTTGAGCCAGGCTGAGATAAGCTGCACCAATGATAAGCACAAAGAAAGAACTATTAGCGAAGTCACGTCAGGGCTCAGAGAAATTCAACCCTTAAACCTGTTCACGGTCCTGTGGTTGGAAGCACCACCTCAGAGCCCATGAGCAGAGTCCTCCCTGGAGCTGGGAGAGGCAGCTTCTAGATCCCCGAAAAAAAATCCCCCGGGGTGACTCTGATCCTTGTTTGGACAATGCCCTCAGGCACAGGGTGGGATGCTCGGGGTGTTTGATGATCCTTGGGGGTCCCTTCCAAGACAGGAATCTGTGATTCTACAGCTGCTGACAACTCGTCCTCCAAGGAAGGTTTCAATGAACAGGGAGCAAACAACCCAAAAAACACTCTTTGTGATTACTGCTTAAAGTAAGATGTCTGTTTTGCCAGAGATGGGAACCAGGGAGCTCTGGGAACCATCTCTTTTGGGAAGCCCAGTGGAACATCTCTTCAAAGCACAGATTTGAGGCAGGAGCTGCAGACTGGAATGAGGCAGCGGCGCGGCCCTTCGGAGACGCTCTGTCCCCACTCCTGCTGGGCAGGCCCAGCTGGGCTTCAGCAGTGGATTTCTCTCCTCCAGGTAGCCATCCAACGCTTCCCGCATTTGCCAAAACAACCATCAATTAAGGCTCAGTTGACAACTGTATCAAAAAGCAGTGGAGGAGGCCAAGAGGCCAAGGCAGCTGAGCAAGCAGGAAATTACTCACAACTTTAAACAGGGAATCTCAGCAAAAAGAAGCTCATGCACTGGACCTGCACAAGATACCGACAATATGCAAATAGACTGGAATTAAAAGAGCCTCTACCCACTGGGATCCCAGGAGAGAACAGATTGGAATGACCATGCTAGCAGACATTTTCCAGAGGTGACAAAACCGCAACATCTCTGCTCTGCTAATGCTGGGATTGGCAGGATCTATAAATACCAGCACCTCGGACTCAGGGCTAGTTTTAAATCAATGCAGATGGGCAAGGCAGGAACTCGGAGCCAAATCCCATAAGCTGTTCCATACCAGCACAGCCGCTCATGGATGCAAATTCCCCATTGTCCAACTACAGCTGATTTTCTGTTTTGCCTGGAATTACAAGTTTTTCAGCACAAAGACCAAACCAGGCTGAGCCAGAAGACAGCCCATGAGAAAGTTCTTAAAACCAGAGCAGAGCCAGTCACCTTTATCAGGAATAAACAAAGATAATGTGGAACAGCAGGTCACTGGAGACTGTGCTGATAATCGGAGCCGTTCAGCTTGACTCATCTGTACAGCAGCTGACTCCACACTGAGCTGCTGTGGCTCGTTTAGAACCAGAGCACTAATTGCCTGCAAGTTGGACACTCTTCTGACATTCATAAGGCTGGGCTGGATGGGGCTTGGAGCAACCTAGTCTAGTGGAAAGTGTACCTGTCCATGGCAGGGGGTGGAATGGGATGGGCTTGAAGATGCCTCCCAACCCAAACCAGTCTGGGATTTTGTGATGCACTGATCCTCCCCTTTACAAACACACCTCATGTCTCAAGACCACCAGCAGCCAGTGGGAAAGTAAAACCACTGTGGAGTACACCTGGAGAATTCAGCCTGGAGAAGAGGGAACTGAGGGGAGAATCATCAGGGGGTGGCAGCTCCTCCTGAGGGGCAGCTCCAATCTCTGTCCCTGCGAGAGGGACAGGACCCATGGAATGGCTGGAAGTGTGTCAGGGAGATTTAGGTGGAGATCAGGGAAAAGTTTTTCCCCCAAAGGGTATCAAGCACTGCCCAGGCTCCCGAGGGAATGGGCAGAGCCTCGAGGCTGCCAGAGCTCTGGGAGTATTTGGACTACGCTCCCAGGGATGCACAGGGTGAGATTGTTGGGGTGTGTGTGCAGGGCCAGGAGCCGGACTGATGATCCTGTGTATCCCTTCCAGCTCAGGATATTCTGTGACTCCGGGATTACCCTGACAGGCAGTCATAGGCAGCAGGCAAAAAGTGCTCCAATGTGAAAATAAACGGGAAAAAAAAAGAGAACACAAACGCACATAAACTTGCGTTCTGCGTTGTTTTGCTCCATAGGTACAATTCTTATTAGCATGTCTTAAATTACTGGTCTGCCCTGTGATACCTGACATTTAAAGTAAAAGATTAAGTTTAAAAAAAAAAAAAAAAAAAAAAAAAGGAACAAAGGACTCTCACAGTGAGCTTTCCCATCTTGCCTAAAAACTCGAGTGAAGTGGGAGTAAACATTCCCTAGATAAAAACCACCCAGCAGCCATTGGCCTGTTCCATATTTATCACTCCCAAAAGCCCAGGAGCAGTAACAACGTACTCCGTGGTCACAGTATTGGTATATTTCCTGAAAAACACCACTCGGCACCACAAAGCTGAAACACCAGAACAAGAAATATTCTGTCTGAATATTGGGCTAACAAACAAATCAGACTTCTCCGGGTTGTAAACTCTCATGAATTCAATTACCTGCCTGACCAGAGTAGCTGCACAACCCAGCTGAGATTGTAAACGATTTCAGGTTTCTGTCTGTAAAAAGCAGAAATGGGTAGAAAAAACCCCTTTACCTCCAACTGCTGGAATCTCCAATTTAATTTTGGTTGATTGGTGTCTGAGATAATTAAAATGAAGGTAGGAGTGCTTTGTGTCCTTCACAACCCTGGCTCTGTGCTGAACACGGCATTCAGACATCCAGCCAGCCCTGAAGTCGAGGAGCTCAGGTTAATAAACAATCATAAGCAGCCAAAAGTCCAAATTCCAAACACAGCAAACCCTAAGCAATGAGGGAGAAAAAGCCTTTCTTCAACATCCTCAACACTCTGAGGATTCACAGAAACTCAGCTCATCCCACTTGGCATCAACCTGTCTCACTGTAATGATTAATTTATAATCCTGGTCCTTACTGTACACCATGAGAAACAGCTAAATAATATTAGATAAAAAGGCAAACTAAAAGCATTGGGTAGTGCTGGTTAGTTTAAGACATAGGAAAATACTTTAAATTTAACTATGATATGAGGTCATACAGAAAGAACAATTTTCCCATTAACTCCAAAACTCACTTCAAAACGGTTTTTCTCTCATTTCTGAAATGTTAAAGAGGAGTACATGATTCAACATGTTCACACACACATTTTAAAAACAGATTTTAAGGCTTTTATATATGTGCCACAGAGAAAAAAAGGAAAAAAAAATTATATTAATCAAAGTGATAGGGAAAACCAATCTCCCTGACATCAGACTTCAGAGTGGCACTGCTAATATTCCTCCTGGATACTGGGTGCAATTCCATGCTAAACCTGAGAAAGCCCACAGTTAGATTTCAGATTCTCTAGGAAGACCATAGAGCACCAAAATGTATTCAATGCAGAACTTAGTCTATGTCTGCTCGCTCAATTTACAGTCCCACAGTTATCCACAAGAGGTGTGAGGAAGCCCACAGCTTCCACCTGAAATTCTGAACAGGCTTTGGAAAGGGAAAGGCAGCGGGACCAAAGGTGTCCTCTGGGCACAAGTTCTGATCACACCTGAGCTCCTACAACGTTGCTAAAGTAGGAAACCAGCTCCTGAGCCAGATGCAGAGGAGTCTGAGCAACAGTCATGGCAAAACCCCACGTCACCGCTGCTCCATGGCAGCCGGGAGAGGCCAGGACGTGCTTTCCATTCCTTCCAGGTGAGGTGCCAGTGCTGGGCACAGGTATCAATGCCATAAACGCTATTGGGAAGTTTACATCGGTGCAACTGCAAAGTGCTACATCAGCGCCGCAGGCCAGTGCCCTGAGCTCCCAGAAATGAAACCGAGGCCGCCTGGACCCTTTGGAAAAGGACTGGAACGGCTTCACTTTTATCCCTTTCACACAGACACATCTCGGGGGGTGCGGGGCCAAGGGCCACCCCCCACCCCCGGCCTTGCGGAGAGACTGACCTTCCTCAATGACACACATTCATTGGCTTTACACCTCAGCAAAAGCAGCCACTCCGTCTATTTCAGCGGCATTTAACAGCCACAACACCACGCTTCCTAACCCTTCCTTTCCTGCCTGACAGCAGGCCCAGACGCCGCGGTGAGGGGCGGGTTTCGCGCAGGCCGCCGCAGGCCGGGAATCCCTGACCCAGCCCGGCAGCGCCGGGCCCGGCGGCACGTCCGGCACGTCCCCCCCCCGCCAACGCCGGGCCGCGGGAGCGCGGCCGAGCCCGGCCCGGAGCGGAGCGGCCCCGGGGGCGCGGGCGAGGCGGCGGCGATGGCGCGGGGGGACCGGGGGGGGAGACCCGCGCCCCCCGCCCCGCCGGCTCCGCCGCGGCGCCGCCGCAGCCAATCAGCTGCCGCCTCACATCGCCGCGCAGCGCTCTCCGCGTTGTAAGGCGCGGCGCCATTGGCCGCGGCGGCCCCCGGTGCGTGCCCTCGGATAACCCCCGGCCCCACAATAGCGCGGCGCGGCCGCTCCGCCGGCGCTACCGGGCGGCCACGGGGGTCTCACCGGCAGCCCCCGGCCCCGCCGCGCCTCCGCTCCCCGCCCTCCCCTCCGCACCCCGCGGCCCGCCGCGGCCTCGGTGGGGCGCACCCCGCAGTCCGGGTGGGGGGGAGGAAACACACAAACGGAGCGGGGGAGGAGTGGGGGACGCGGCGCCCGGTGCGGCGGCGGCGGCGGCGGCGGCGCGGGGGGAAGTTGTCGGAAAAGTCAGGAGTGAAACTTGTCTCACCAGGTCCTCGAAGCTCCGGCGGTGCTCCTTGCCCTGCCAGTCCAGGCGCCGCGGAATCAGCTGCGGGAGCGACACGGGGACGGGGGCGGCCGTCAGAGCCCGAGCGACCCCTCCCCGGGGAGCCCCCTCCGGAGCCCGTCCGCGCCCCCCACCCCGGGATGGAGCCCCCCCGGGCACGGCCCCGGCCCCGCCGCGGGGCAGCCGCGCTCCCGCCGGGTGTCCCGTGCGGAGATGGGCTGGGTTAGACGGGGCAGGGCAAACGCCGACCCCGCCGTCCCGAGGGCTTCCCCCGTCCCGCCGGGACAGGCGCCTTACCTGGTGCTCCTCCAGCTCCTCCACCAGTACCTGGGGACAGAGGGACACACAGACACACACAAAGGACGTGAGTCCGGCGACCGCAGCGCAGCGGCTCCGCCGCCCCGTCCCGTCCAGTCCCGTCCCGTCGCCGCCCGCCCGGCCCGGCCGAAGCGCCGGCTCCGCGCTCACCTGGGCGGATTTCTTGCAGGGTCCGGACTGCAGGAACCGTGCGATCAGGTAGTAGAGCTCTGCGGAGGGGCGGGGGAGAGCGGGTTAGACACGGTTAGAACCGAGCGGGTGCGGAGCGCAGCCCCCGCCGCCAGCGATACCCACCGGCTTCCAGCTGGGTCGGGGCGGCCGCCGCCGCCATCCTCCTCGGGAGGGGGAGGGGAGGTGGCGGATGGCGCCCCGGGGGGGACTCGGCTCCTAGTGCGGGCGCAGCCCCATGCCGGAGCGGCGGTGCCGGTGCGGGGCGCGGGTCCCGGTGCGGGTGCGGGCGCGGGTCCCGCCCGGGCTCATCGCGGCTCCGCGGACCGAGCGCCGCCGGCACCGCCCGCAACGCCGCCGCCCGCCGCCGGGGGGCGCGCGCGGCAGCGCCGGGCGGGCGGGGGGGGGGCAGGAAGGGCGGGGCGGTGACGCGCCGCGGGGGGGCGCCCGCCACTTCCGGGCGGCGGCTGAGGGCGGAGGAGGAGGAGGAGGAGGAAGGGGAGGAAGAGGAAGGGCCGCGCCGGCAAGAGCCGGGGTGTGCCCGTGGCGTTCGGCCGCCGTCGCGGGGCAGCGCTGTGCTTCGGAGGGCCCTGTAGCCGTCACGGGCGAGCGCTAACGGCCGCTGTCCTCGCGGCTCCGGCCCTTACGGCTGCAGGCCTTCCCAGCCGACACGGTCTCCGTGTTCTCGGCCTCAGTACTCGTGGCCGCCTGCCTGGCAGCGCCTGGGAAATGGGGGCCTCAAATGAAGCAGTTTTTAAGAGAGTGAAGGGATTCGGGAATCTTGGGGATCCTGACGAGGGCAGGGGGAGGGAGCCCACGTGTGTGCCGTGGAGGGGACACAGGGCTGCGCGGTGGGGAGGTGACGGCCCTCCCGGGCTCCCGGTAAACAGGGCCTGGCTGCAGCAGGGTGTCTCAGATTCAGGTGGCTTTAAGAGTCATATGAAAGTGTTTGTTCCTAGTGGCCAGGAAGTTCAAATATGATGGATACAACACCCGTTCTCCTCAAGGAACAAAGGAGTGAGGGTGAGAGTAGATAGTTTTAATGGAAATAAGTATTTTTCCATGGGAAGCAGTCTGTCAGAGCCCCTGAAATCGGTGTCACTTCGGCACTGAGGTGCTAAAACACATAAACTGGATTGTATTTTATCTCAAGTACCTGACATCTGGTGTTAGAACTCCAGAGCCTGGGCAGTGTAAAAACCACTGTCATCGTGGAATAACAAAGAACAACCTCTCCTCATGCTTGGAATACTGAGAGCTGAATCACTGTGAGTCGATGCTCTGGAAATATTAAGAATAAATTCAGTTTGAGCATGTATTATAGCAGCTGCTCAGGACTGGGTTTGCTGTGAAGCACTGGCTCAAAGTTTTCTTGCTGTGCAGTCAGGTTGCACTCCTTCCTACTGGCAGCTCCACGGGTTGGCTCCAGGCACCCAACCAATCTACAGAGAAGGATTTGGGGATTTGGCATTAAACTGTTCCACATAATTCACCTGTATTCGCCTGCCCCTTCAGCTGGCTGTTGAAGTTGTTTTGTGCCAGGAGCTTGGGTAAACGGTGATGTTGTGGATCCTGTTTCCTCTTCATCATCCTCTAAAGTTCTTGAGTTGTCAGTGACAGTTGATAGGATCACAGAACGGTTTGGTGGAAGGGACCTTAAAGCTCATCCACTTCCACCCCCTGCCATAGGGAGGGACACTTTCCTCTGTCCCAGGTTGCTCCAAGTCCTATCCAGCCTGGCCTTGGACACTTCCAGGGATCCAGGGGCAGCCACAGCTTCTCTGGGCAACCTGTGCCAGGGCCTCAGCACCTTCACAATAACAATTTCTTCCCAGTACCCAACCTAACCCTGCCCCTTTGGCAATGGGAAGCCACTTCCCCTTGTCCTTGTCCCGAGGCCCTTTCCATCTTCCTTGTAGGCTCCAAACAATTACTCTCAGAATGTTTTCGAAGCAGGTTCATTGCTCAGCTTGCCAGTGGACAGACAGGAGGTACCACCTCACCAAGCTTCAAATTCCAAGTGGCTTCCCAGTAGTAACAGCTTCCCAGCAGGACCCTGGAGCCTCCAAAGCTGTGGAGCTTCCCAGGAGAGACAGCATGAAACTGCTGTTCTCAGAATGAATTCCCGGCCAGGAGGAGTGCACACTGATCCCACTCTCCGGAGAGGTAATGTTTCTCCTACCTGTCCTCAGAGCCCAGAACTGTGAGCTCATCTTTTCATGCACAACGGGAAGGCAAAGGAGAAAACAGAGATGATGTTTTATAATATGCCTTTAAAGTACAAATCCATCTTCCTGAGCTGAACAGAATTCCATGTCAGGGGCAAAACAGCCCCGTAAATACTGCCCAGCACCATGTCCTGGTGCATTCCAGTGCCAACAGCTCCTTAGCGTATCCATGCTTAGGTGAGACCCCCACTTGCAGAGCTGTCTCTAGCCCTGGGATCCCCAGCACAGGAAGGACATGGAGTTGTTGGGGCAAATCCAGTGGAGGCACCAAGATAACCAGAGGGACAGTGCAGCTCTGCTGGGAGGAAAGCCTAGGATAATTGGAATTGTTCCCAATTTTCTTTTCCAAGCTGAAGAAGAAAAGCGCCAGGTGACCTAATTGTGGCCTTCCAGTGCCTGAGGGGATCCCGCAGGGAAGACGGAGAGAGACTACATGGGCCTGGAGTGCCAGGACAGGGGAGAATGCCAGAGGGCAGGGTTAGGTGGGATACTGGGCAGGAATTTTGCCCTGTGAGGGTGGGGAGGCTCTGCCCAGAGAAGCTGTGGCTGCCCCTGGCTCCCTGGAAGTGTCCATGGCCAGGTTGGATGGGGCTTGGAGCAACCTGGGATAGGGGAAGGTGTCCCTGGCCATGGCAGGGAGTGAGACTGGATGGGCTTTAAGGCCCCTCCCAACCCAAACCATTCTGGGATTCTATGATTCTGTATTTCTTCAGGAATCTGACATTTCCTTGGCACCTTTTGGTGCCCTTCTGAATCTCCCTACTCATGATTTGCTTTTATTTGAGCTTGGGGGGACACCAGTGAAGCTGCAGCACCACCAGGCAGGATTGTTCTGTTTGGGCCTTTCTAGAGCCCATGGGGATTTCTGCAGTGACTAAAAGAGAAATTTTCAAAAGCCTGGGATAGAAGATGCTCCCAAAGTAAGCTTATCCATGCCTTGCTTGTGTCCTTCCTGCAGCATTCCAGCTGGGAGCCTGGCCGCTCCTTGCTTGGTGCTCAGTCCCAAGACCTTGTGTCCGTGCTCAGCTGTGCTTGGTGTTGCTCCACATCGTGGCTCATAGATTCCTGCATCAGCAGGAGGGAAGAGTGTTGGGAATGCCCCAGGTGTGGCTGTGTCTGCTGCAGGGCCCAGCTCTGCAGGTACCAGGGGCAGCTGCAATCAGCATTCCTCCTTCCTAAACGGTTCATGGGGAACTTCCCTCAGCCTGGCTGTGGCTGGACTGTGCTGCTGTGCAGTCACTCCTGAGCCTCTTCCCAACATTCCTGACTCGCTGGCACTCTTCCTCCTCTCCTTAACGCTCTCCCAGTTGCTTCATAACTCCCCAAGCCTGCTACAAGGGTTGTTATCGATACCTCTTCCCACCTCTCCTGGGTTTTCCCCTCCAGGAGTCATCTCTGGTGAGTAATGCCCATCCTCTCTTTGCCCAGGAGCTCCATTTCCACACCGCTCTAGGATCCTGCAGCTCCATGACTCATCTTTTCCCAGATCCTCTGCATCCAAGCAGCAGCATGCTGGGGGTGATAGTAAATCTCGGAGTGAAAGCAGGATTTATGGATGTGCTGATTCATCTTTCCTCAGAGCAGAGCTCTGTTATGTAAATGCCAGCAGCAGCTGGTGGCAGGAGGAGGGAGAACAGACTAATGAGGATTCAGGAGCAAAGATGCTTTAAGGAAGAAGCTGGATCGTAGCTGTTTCTTTCCATACTTCTCTTTCAATAAATGAAAACTAAAGTTTTTGAGGGATTTTAAGAGTAGGAACTGATGGCATTCAAATACCCATTGCTTCTCCCCATTTGGTGTTGTAGGGAGTTTCACTCTCAGTTGTAGTTAAATTAAAACTCAACCCCCTGGTTAATTTGACTACAAAATTAAATGAACTTTCCCCAGTCAGCTTGTAACACCAGGTAAAGGTGTCTCTCTCATATTTTATTTATGATTATTATGTCCTCATGAGTCAAATCCTGCTTTAGCTGTGTGTGAAAACAGAACTGTGGTTTAGCATAACAAGAAATGTACAGTTTAAAAAAAAAAAAAAAAAAGTTTAGAGTGGAATTGTGCAGGTGTGGTGGGTTTACCTGCATTGTACCTTTCCAATAAATGTAGCTGGAGATAGACATGCCTGAATCCAGCTGGATTTAAACTCGGGAACAAATTAAGCATTCTTGGGTTTTTTGGTGGTTGGGTGTTTGTGTTTGTTGGTGTTTTTTGTTGTTGTTGTTGTTGTTGTTGTTGTTGTTGTTGTTTTTGTTTTGGTTTGGTTTTTGTTTTGTTTTTAATAGATTTTCTGTGTACGTTTCCCAGAATACCCTGAGTTGGAAGCAACCCACAAGGATTTCTGTGAACATCCTGCTTTCATATGGAGCTAAATGGCAAGCAAGGATAATAGTTAAATTAAATCCAAGTTTTTGTTTAACGGATTCAAAAATCAGAGCTGTCCAGAAGGAATTTAGGAGTTGGTGCCTTGTGCTACACAGTTGTGAGTAAAGGAATATGGAAAAGTCCAAGCTTATTTTGAGATCTTTACATACAGAGGCCTCAAATTTTGATACATAGTTTATTTTAAAAAATAAGTGAGGTGCAAAATAATTAGCACTAGTTACAGTTGCTGGAGCGCAGGGCTTGTGTGTTTAAACCTGTTTTTGCAGGACAAATCTCCAAGCTCCCACTCATTCATGTGGTTCTCTCCCTCAACAACAGCTGTTAAATAGTAACTAAATAGCTGTTAGATATTACACAAGATCTGCTCTAGGATTTTTGCTATTTTTAATAATTAAATATTTAATTTCTCTGCTGCATCATTCCAATCATTCCTCTAGATGGTGCCAGACATCCAAGAGTTGGGTGCAACATTATCCCATGGGAAGGCGATGGAGGAACAGCCCGGACGCCGCTCGCCTTTGTTTCTAAATTCTATCTAGCAATAGTTCATCTTGTTTATAAATTACTTGTTCTGGTGATCTAAATATGATATTTTTTTTCTCCTTTTGAGAATTCTAAAATCCATTCAGCCTAAATTCCACCTGCCTATAGCAGTGTCGTCCCTTGCTCCTTGGACTGATCCATATCTCATATTCCTTATGGCAGCCATTAGCTGCTGTGAGCTGGGATCAGTGTGTGCAGCCCTGCTGCGACTGGGGGAACTTAATCTGCCTGGTTTGCAAAGCAGTGAAATTTCTGACTGTTATCTAAACATTTCTCCTTATCTCTGTTTCACACAGAAATGCCAAATCCAGCTGTGGATGAAACGCCCAGGAAAAGGGGTGGCTCTGTGTCCTGTGTGCTCTGGGCTCTGCCAGCAGAAGCACCAGGGCAACGATGCCAGTGTCAGGTCCATCCTCAGCATCTCTGAATTCCAGCTTTGTACCCCAAAGTGCCTTCAGCCCCCAAAGTTTTATAGCAGCAAAATGATTAGGGGGTGTAAGTGACCAGGTAGGTTTTGTTATTGCTGGTGTTACTACTGCACTCAGCACAATCCTAAGTCTAAGGGCCTTAATCCTAATGTCTAAGGGCCTGATTCTGTCCTGTGTCCCCTGGCTGGGATCAAACTCCCTGTTCCCAACCTTTTCCAGCTTCTCCTGACATGCCTGTGGCTGCTACCAGTGCAGTGATCCCCTGTGCAAGAATATCACCCCGAAAATACCACCTGATATCGCTACTGGGCTAATTCAGCAACTTCAGGTCACGCTAAACATTTGTAAATAATACTTTGATTTTTTTTTTTTTGGGGGGGGGGGTGTTTTTTGGGGGGGGGTGTTTGGTTTTTTGCTTGTTTGTTTTTTGGTTTGGTTTTTTTTGTGGTTTTTTTGGGGGGTTGGGTTTTTTTGTCTTTTTTTGGTGTTTTGGTTTTTTTTGTGTTTTTTTTTTTTTTGTTTGTTTTGTTTTGTTTTGTTTGTTTGTTTTTGGGTTTTTTTGGTTTGGTTTTGTTTGGGTTTGTTTTGTTTTGTTTTGTTTTGTTTTGTTTTGTTTTGTTTTGTTTTGTTTTGTTTTGTTTTGTTTTTAGGGCCAAATCCTGCATTTTTTACTTCTTCTGGAAGCCTGGGCACAAACCATCTGACTGCAACTGGGAATTCATGACCTCTCTCCCTTGACATGAAAGCTTTACTGGAACTACCTCAGCTAAGTAAACAAATCATCCCTCTGTATCCCATACCCTTTTCCATAAAGTTTTGAGGATTTTTATGTTTTAATTATATTTTTCATTTTACAAAAATAAATATTGAATACAGAAATATTGGGAAGGAGTGCAATAGGTTTTTTAGAGTACTGCTTTTATTGAAATAAAGTGTTATGAAACAGTTTGATGTATTTTTTATATTTATTTATATCCCTGACAGGCAGATGTTGTAAATAAGCTCATTAATACTCTTTAAATACAGTCTTATAAAATTAATTCTCAATTACTGCATGAGGTGATGGATTAGAAAACTGTCTTGTGTAAATTCGCCCACAGGAGTGGGAGTTTGGAATGAACTTTCTAAGTCACTAATCATGGAATCCGAGCATGGGATTTTGGAGCATTTCTCAAAGTGCTGTCCCAAAAAGGAATTCTCTTCCCATTATTTTTATTTATTGAGTATGAAGCCTCTTCTCATGGTCTTTAATTTGAGATGATGTCTCCCTCTTATCTCTCATAAGGAAAAACTTTAACATGGAAACTTCCATAAATTCCTCTGCCGTAAAGTGACCCCGTATTTCATTTAATTCTTGCACTTCCATCATTTAAGGGTACATTCACATTCTCCTGTAGCCTTCCAACTTTGTATCTCTGGGAAGAGTCTTTCCCCTGATGTCCTCAGGATTTCAGAATCTCATTTTATTTTCAGCCTTAAATTATTGGGGCTTGAGACATAACCTGCTGGAATTTGTTTTGTGTGTCATCTTGATTTGGAGAGGCCTTACATTCTTGGAAGGTCCTTTAAAGTGGGTATAGTGGTTTCATGTTCACTAAATTCTGGTCTTAGTACTCAGTCTTTTTCTGTGAGAGAGAGAGTAGGAGAAAAGCAAAGCAGGCTCAACTTTAAAAATGAACAAATAGTTTTATTAACATACTAAAAGAATGGAAAAAGAAAGCTGGGGGGAAAAAAACTAAAACAAAACAGAATGAAACTCCGAAAACACTCTTCCCTCCCCTTACAAACCATTAACTTTCCTACAAAACAAAATGGAGAGACAAAACTTGTAATTTTCCATCAGTTTCACCATTTGAAAATAGTCTTTCATCAATTCTTTAGGAGGGGAGTCTCTCTTAGAGTCATGGATCCCACTGACAACCTAGAACAGTTCTCTTGTGGGTTTTTTACCTGTCACAAAAACAATCGCCTGGTTATTTGAAATTAAAACCATTACAGTGGGTTTTTTTGATTGAAGGACTAATTTAATTTCAAGTGAGGTGGTTTTCAACACCTGCAAATTCTTGCCCTGCTGGCTGTTCCCTTTCATTTTCCTTAAACCAATAGAAATGTATTTAGAGTTTGTGAAGTCCCCAAGTTCTGTGTGTGAGTTTCTGCTGGAAAACCACCGCAGGTGGGAGGTGAAGCTGTGAAGGCCCATGGTGTCCATAAGGACAGAACTGTGCCATCAGTCCTTATTTCCCTGAGGTTTTCATTGTTATCCCTGGATTATAATGGGACAAGTGTGGAATTTGATTGTAGAGGTGGAAAAAAGCACCTCCTGTTTGTTCTCAAACAACTACAATTACAACCTCCTGAAGGGTGGCTGTAGTCAGGTGGGAGTTGGTCTCTTTGTCCAGGCAGCAGCTGACAGAGGGAGAGGACACAGTCCGAAGCTGCACCAAGGGAAATACAGGCTGGATATTAGGAAAAAGTTTTTTACAGAAAGTGTAATAAAGTACTGGAGTAGTCTGCCTGGGGGGGTGGTGGAGCCACCATCTCTGGATGTGTTTAAGAAAAGACTGGATGTGGCACTTGGTGCCATGGTTTAGTTGAGGTTGGACTTGATGATCTTGGAGGTCTGTTCCAGCCTAATGATTCTGTGATTCTCCACAGTGTCCTTGAAGTCTAAAGGATCTACCATTTCCTGCTGAGGATCCTCTTCTCCGTGTGTTTCCTGATGCCTCTGGATGTTGCTATATTCTATTAGCCTTCTGTAAGTGTTTACATTTTTGTAGTGGAGTCTTCTCACGCTTGTAACATAAACAAGAGATGTTTTTCACATTCCTCTCTGATGAGGGACAGCTGATTGTCTTCTAGCTTGGCCAGTGGGATGGAGGGATGGTAACCTTGTTCTCCTCTCCCTGGTCGTTGTTCAGAACCTACATAAGTGAAGTTAGCCTTCTCTTACCTTAGAGTTGGAGTGTGAATATAATTTCTCTTTGTGTCCTCTAGTGACACCTGGACACCTTTCTCCTGCTCTGTGCAGTCAGAAGATCTCAGTCTTTTCAATTTTTTTTCTTCTCTTTGCTCCTTCCTCCTGCTCGGTGACTGAGGTTGTTACAGGTCACACCTTTCAGAACTTGTCTTTCTTCCAAACCCATCTTCCCATCTTGATTTTGCTGCTGCCTATGGACCCTGCCAGCCCCCCATGCCCCTATATTTCTGGATTTTGTCCTTGCTGACTCCAGGATGCCTCTGGAATGGCCAAGGATCCTTTCCGTGGAGACACAGTGCATCCTGAAATGGGACATGGAAAAATCCCGTTGAGAGTGACACTGACTTCTTGGTCACGTGCAGGTTTCAAGCAGATATTGGAGAAATCCTGGGAGCTGAGAACTGAGGGAGGGGTTTAGGAGGACCAGAGGCTCGTGAGATGCATCAAGACTCTTTAAAGCCCCGTTTTGTCTTTCTTGAACGTGTGGAAAACAAACCGGGCTGCGACACTCCTTCCCTGTTGGGAGAAGAAAGCAGCAAGACAAAATCTGTTGGAATTTGCCTTCAGCAGCTCTTCCATCGCTCCCACCCGAGGGCAGCTGTGGTGAGCCGTGCTTGGGGGAACTCATCCCAGGGGATGTGGGTGTCCCAGAGCTGCTTTGTTCTCTGCGGCCACACCCACTCTCTCAGCCAAAAATGACATTTTTCACCAGCTGCTGAAGTCTCCTGCTCCTGCTTTAATGTTAATTTTGGGAGTTTTCAACTGGATTCTGAGCTACCTCATCCAGGAATCTGCGTGGCAGATTCTGCTGGACCCCAAGGTCCAGCCCCATCTGGGTGACAGAGTTTGTTTCCTTTGGCAATATGGATTTAACAACCGGGCTTCCAGCCCTGGGAATCATTTCCCTCAAATAGCTGCAAAATAAATGATGGGACATTTTCCAGTGCGGTGCTGCAACCACCCAAAACACCACTGTAAAATTCACAGAGGCCAGGCAGAGTGAGTGCATTAAGCAAGGCTTACGAGGATTATGGAATTAAATTGGGAGTCCCTTCCACCCTTCCCCCAGTCAAAGACATTCTAAAATAAATATTAAAAAAGGGTGTTAAAACAACGGCTTTGGCTTCAACCTCTGCAAGCAAAGAACCTCGTTGCGGAGGCTGTTGTTGAGCTGTGGACTGGTGTGTTCAGGCTGAGTTCCAGAGGGTTTCCATCAGGGAGCTGGGGTAATCTCAGGAATACCCCACGGCTGTGGCTGGAACGCTCCAGGAACGGCTCTGCTTCCCAAATTCCCTCTGCAGAGGAGAAGGGCACCAGCCCCTCATACAGCACAGGACCTTGCCTCCTCTCCTCTGGATCCTGCTGCTGCCTTTGGCATTCCTTATCCTCTACCTGCAATTCCCAGCTCTGTCCTTTTCCCAGCATCAGGAGTGTCCTGCTCCTTTCAGAGAGAGTTTGTGCAACGAAAGCTTTGCTTTAATCTGGGCTGGATTTAGCCAGATGCTGCAATCCCGGGAAGGCTTACACAGGGCTCAGGTCTGCCATGGGAATGCAGCCTCAATTTGATAATCTGGGAATAGCTTATTTAAAATTAAAAACATAGAAAAGCCTTTAAAACAGCTTTTTTTTTAGCTTCTTTCAGCCTTGCAGTAGGACAGGCACCTGGGCTCTTGGTCACATATAGGGCCTGGCACCCGTGAAGCAGGTTTAGGCTAATGAGGCACACTCTGCCTGCTTTAATTAAATGCATTAGAGCCAAGGGGGAAAAAAAAAAAAAAAAAAAAAAAAAAAAAGGCATTTCCCATTAAAAGTCTTTAGCATCATAGTAACACAATAAATTTAAATATTTAATATAAAAATACATTAAATTAAATATTAATTTCCAATATACTTACAGAGCCCATTTGACCCAAATGACCCCACGAATATTCCCTTACCAGGGGATCCCTTTTCTTTGCATCTTTATCAACATAATTACAGACCTTTGTATTTAAAATATTTATTTTAGTGCAGTTCTCTTGATAATAAAATAAATCCACGAGACACCTGTGCAGCAAGAAACGGGATTTACAGATACTTTAAGCATTTGGGGACAAATATGGTTTATTCTTACCCATGTCAAGACCTGGGAGAGATGAGCACAATGACACCAGAGCATCTGAATGTATTAATTAGTGCTAATTAATAAAGCTACTGGGTTATCTTTGACCTTCTCACAGCTCACTGCAGGGGCTGAGGAGGAAGGATAAGGAATGAGCAGAGGAAAATCCTTCTGGTCAGTTTTCCCGTGCCTGCCTCTCTGACTTCCCCAGGTCCCGTGTCCCCCTGTGCCTTGGCAGGCAGCGGTGACGCCTCGTCCTGCAGTCTGGAGTTCCAGGGAATCCTGCAGCCTTCCTGGGAAGCTGCTGGCCGGGAAGGGGCTGGGGATGCTGACTGCCTGTGACAAGTCTTGCCTGGGAGAAAACCAACACGGCAGCGGCTGGAAACCTGAATGATGTCACTATGGCAACAAAATAACTCACCTTAAAATAAAATGTGCATTGGAAGCAACCTCATGTGCTCAGGGAATACAGGGAGGAAGCTCCTATTTTTAATATGTATATATTTTTATGTTTATGGGGTTTTTAAATATTTTTTCAGCTTCCTGAATTCTTGTCCTCTTACCAAATGCTGATGCAGATATAAGAAATATTTTAATTTATTTCGGCAATGAAATGAAACAGAACATGACCAGACCTCCAGAAAAAGGAAAAAAATGTTTGCTGGAGGGCAGGAAAACCCTGGAGCTGCTGATAACTACAAATCATTCTGATGGATGTGAGATCCAGACTCCCAATATCTGCAGCTCACAGCAGTGATTTGGGACTAATTATTGCTAATATTTTTCATGGACATAGTCTATCCCTTTCCAACAATCCCAAACTCAATTTCCATATTTGCTTTTTCCAGACGGGTTTGTTTTCCCCTTGTTTCCGCATTAAATAACAGCAACAGGTGGAAATTTAGAGATTTCTCTGGAAATTCCAAACTCTGCCTGGCTCTTTTCATCCCATGAGCATCCCAGCCAGGTCGCAGCCGTGGTGATTCAGCCACAGCACTGCTGGTAAGATGTTCCCAAGTTTTCTCATAATCCTGGATGATTTTTAGACTGGAGTGAGTGCCTTTGACCAGCTCAGTGTGAGGGAAGCTGGGATGGGAAGTGCAGTGGAGGGGGTGAGGCCATGAGCTGGGCCAAGCTGCATCAGCCCTGGCAGCTCCTCAGGGATCCAACCCTGGTGGCAAAGAGGAGTTGTCCTGTTGGGCTTTTCTCCTCCTTGCCAAAAACAAAGAGCGTTTACGGGATGGACAATAAGGCCATGGAAAGCCCAGCACCCCTGATCTGGTCCTGCAGCAACCCTTGACTAATCCAAGGTAAAAATAGAAACAGAAATTGTCTGGCATTTCACTGGGAAGCAGAAATCCCAGTGAAATCTGGCAGCGCTTGAGTTTGAATCATCCAGATGATGTGCTGCAAGAGGGGGATGCTGCTGTGGAGATCCCGCTGATCCCCAAGGACTGGGATCATGGTCCAGGTGGAGAGAAGCTCCCAGTGCTCCAGCGGGCAGGGCAGGGCCGGAGCCGGAGCTGTTTTGAGATGAGCAGAGGCATTGGCGTTGTGCTCACCCTGCGTGTGTGTGTGTGCTGGGGATGGAGCATCTGCCTGGGAATGGGCAAAGAAGGGCCAAAGGCTCCACTGTCACAGGTTTTCCCATGGTTTTTGCAAACTTCAGCTCATTCATAAAAGCCATGGAAAGCCCAGCACATCCCAGCAGGAATTGTCAAGCACCCACATCTGCATGAGCAGCTCTGGACTTCCAGTTCTTGCAGAGCAAAAAAAAAAAAAAACCCACACCAACCCCCCCAACCATTTACAGAATAACTGTATTTTATATAATATAATACTTATATATAATTCTATATTGTAATTATATAATGTCATCATTTTCCTTCCATATCCCATTTTCTGAGAGCTCTTTGCCCAGTTCGATGGCAGTGAAAATAATTTACTTCCAACTGCTTCTTTTATAGGAAAATGGAAAAAATGGATTAAAAGGAACGAGGTTATGCCGCACGAAAAAAATACTCCCAAACAACTGTGGAGGAGGGAAGAGGAGGTTCTGCTCTGGCCCTAGGTGGGTTCAAGGGGGTACTTTGGATACTTGGGTGCCACATAATGCTAATACTGAGAATGTCACGTTTTGACGTCATCAGCACAGGATCCATGCCGTGCCTCTCTCCTTCCCATCGGTATTTCCTTGCAATCCCACATTCTCTGCAGCCTGTGGTTGGGATTGGGAGAGCAGGGAATAGCTGCTGTGGCTCCCTGGCAGCGCGGGAGGGATGAGCCGAGATTGAAATCGTTCCCTACCGTTGATGCGAGGACGACTCCAAACACCGGCTCCGGCTCCATCCGCATCGTTCTTGCGCGCTATCTCTGCAAGGAAAAGTAAACACTTGTCTTACCTCCTGGTTTAATTAGTGCCTGCTCCGGGGCTAATTAGGAGCGCGCTCCGCACGGAGGTCGCCGCCGGAGCTCTCCCTTCCTCTCCCGTTCCCGTTCCCGTTCCCGTTCCCGCTCCCGCTCCCTCTCCCGCTCCCGCTCCCGCTCCGTGCCATCTGCCATTGCCATGACACTGGCGTTGCTTTTCACGCCTGGCTGGGTGCGCTGGATGCGCGGGGTAAGGGGGCTATTTTTCCCCCCCTTGGTCTTTGGAAAGGGAAAAAATAATAATAATAAACCCAGGAATGGCTGGAAGTGCTGCACACTGCCTTTTTCCTTCCCGCTTTTGGAGCTTTTTAGCATTCAGTTTTCCAGCAACTGGGAGGAAAATTGCCCTGGAAGAAAGAAACAAAAATCTGTGTTATTTTTTAGACATTCCCCCCCCCCCCCCCCCCCCCCCCGCCCTCCGCGCCACACAGGCAGCTGCAGAGAATTTCTCTTCCAAAGGGATGATGTAATGGGCTTTGTCAGCCAATGCTGGAATGAATAAAACCTGACACCCGAAATCCATCTAGGCTTTTGATGAAACTCCTGAGGTTCCTGGAGCAAGTGGTCGCCAAAGTAGGCTGGAACCTCTGGTTTTGTCATGCAGCTCTTGAGAGGAGGGAGATGGAGAATCAAGGGCTCCAGCCAGGGAATAACCAAAACCACCGGGTTTCGTCCCTGCTGAGGGAAAGGGGACTTCCTGGGGCGTCTGGGGACACTCAGTGAAGGGCTGCACAGCCCTTGGTGCTGGGACATCAACCCAAGCTTCAACATCCACCACAGAGTTACTCCTGATCTGAACATGGCACCTGCTCCCACGTTTTATAGAGAGATATGGGTGTACATTTTATATTGTGTATATTATATATAATATATTATTATTGCCCAGAGAAACTGTGGCTGCCTCCTCCCTGGAATTGTCCAAGGCCAGGTTGGATGGGGCTTGGAGCAGCCTGGGCTAGTGAAAGGTGTCCCTGCCCATGGCAGGGGGTGGGACTTTATGGGTTTATGGGGGTTTATTGTCCCTTCCTGCCCAAAGCAGTCTGTGATAGGTATAAAACATAAATATATAACTATATGCAGATATCAGCAATTCTTCCTTCAGCAATGCGCTGTTACTCACCCAAGGATGTCATGGGCTGCTGAGGCCAGGAGATCTCTCCTCTCACTCTATGTCTTACCAGATCTCTGTCTGGCTTTCTTTGGGGCCCCTTTAGGCATGGAAGAGGCTCTAAGGTCTCCCAGAGCTTTCTCCAGAGCACCCCCAGCTCTCCCAGCCTGGCCTCATAGGATGCACACCACTGTTCCTGTCACCCTAAATTTCTGCAGTGAAGGGGCTGCAGGGCAGGCAGGGAGAGCTCCCAGCACTCCAGAAGGTTCCAGCTCTTGCAGGGACATCACACTTCCTAGTGACGGAGGAGAATCACGGTTACATTTTGCCTTGGCTGCTCTCTGGTCTCTGCTTGTGCATCCTTGCTGGGTGTTCCTGCAGCAGGAGCTGGGACAGAGCTGCTGCCACCATCCCGCAGCCCTGTCGAGCCACCACCACGGTGCCACATCCAGTGACACTCTGAGAGCTTGGTACCTGCTCCTGATCCCCGTGCCATCACCCCAGGCAGCTGGATAACCCCAAATTCCCAGGGATGACCTCACTGTGTGTGCAGAGCAGCCGTGCAGGAATCCCCAGCCAGGACCACCACCAGAGGCTACAGCACCAAGTGAAGCTGAGATTTTCATGGGAAGAGTGATACGGTACTGGGACAGTCTGCCCGGGGAGGTGGTGGAGTCGCCATCCCTGGATGTGTTACAAAAAGATTGGTTGCAGCACTTGATGCCATGATCTGGTTGAGGTGTTAGGGCATGGGTTGGACTCGCTGATCTTGAAGGTCTCTTCCAACCTGGACATTCTGTGTTTCTGTGATTATGTGATTTATAGGCAAGAAGGGCCAAAAAGGGTGTTGGAAATAATTCCTGAGCCCAAATGGAGCAGGCACTGGGAGCTGGGAATTCTGGAGCCCTTCTCCAGCCCTGTGGTGGCCATCAGCTCACTTTCTGCACCAGCAGCACCCAGTGAACCTGGGCCCTAGGGTGGCATTTGGGGAGGGAGTTTTACCAAGGGCAGGAGGATGTGGTGCCCTTTTCCTCCTGGGAAAAATTCAGTTCCAATGGAGAGTATTTCCAGGAATTCACGTGCTCAGGGAGAGGTGCACAGCCCAGGTCAGTAGCACAGGGCATGGCAGGGACACAGGTGGTACCTTGGGTACATACACGCTGTGTGTCTGTCCCCATGCCGTGTGTCTGTCCCCACCAACAGCCACATGCAGTGGACAGCTGAGAAGTTTTCCTCCTTTCAACCTCTCTGGAATGTGGCTGGAGGAGCTCAGACCAAAGGGGAAGTACAAACCTCTGTCCCCTCACCCCCCAGCTTCTTCCAGAGGTCCAGAGCCAGGGATAATTCCAGGTCCTCTCCCACCACAATGGGTTGCTGGCCCTGCATTGGTGACATGTCTTTGTGTCCCACAGCCCCACTGGATCCTCTTCCAAGAATTTGTGTAATCACTTCCTAAGCCATTATGATTCCTGGGCTCCATTTGGGCAATGAGTTACATGGTTTAATTACTCATTGTGTGAAATATGTTCGTTTTGCATCTGCCACTCTGTAATTTCATTTGGGGCCTCTTTGTTTGCTTTGTGTCCCCACACAAGAGCCACCGACCCCTATTCACTGTCCCTGTGCCACTGCACTGGGGAATACAAATCCCACCTCCTTTTCCCCCCGTCTGTCAATTCTTTGCAAGACAAAAAGCATAATTTATTTAATTGTTGCTGATATAATGTCCTAGAAGTCTCTTTTCCCCTCCAACAGTTAATTACACTTGTTAATTATTTTAATTATTCCCAGGGTAATGCTGTAGGTATAGAGGAGTAAACACAGAGCAGGGAAGTCGGGGTTTACTCCAAGATCTCCGTTGATAACCAGGCTGTAACCACATGGGTGGTGAAACCAGAGCCGGGAATGTTTGGCCTGGATTTGCAACTTTCTGTTGGCAGTGTGGACGGATTTATCCTGCAGGATTGCCCTCAGATGAGGCCTGGAGAGGCGACTCTGGCCTTTCTCTCCTGGCAGAGCCGACACAAAATGGAACCATGACTTGAGGAAGTACTTCTGGTCAGCACCTCCGTGATGCTGGATTTATATGAAGGAGGAAACCAAACCAAGCAAACTTCCAGCCTGCTGGAAAGCTGAGGCTCAGCCTGAGGCTTAGGGACAGCCCATCTCCAACTCCGGCCGTGTTCCCAGAGGAGTGGTGGCCCCGGACCCATGAAACAGCAAAGTTCATTTGTGGTCCCACAGAGCAGCCTCTGCCAGTGCCCCCGGAGCCAGGGCGAAACCCGAGAGCTGCCGCAATCCAAACCTTCTCCACAGCTCCTTTTATCTTCCTGGGGGAAAACAAACAGCGCAGAAGCCAGAGCTTTGTGGCTGGGATGTCACACATCTGGTTTGGGCTCCAAGAAATCCACTTCCACCCCCTCCCCGAATTGTTCATGTTAAACAAACAAAACCTTGTCGATTTTGTGAGATTTTGGCTCTGGGATAACTTCGGAGCAGCTCTGGCTGAGAATTCCAGGCTTGTTTTACACTTCATCCCCAGTGGAAGCAGCACACCTCACTTGCCAGGAGGGAGGCACTTCCAAAGGGGAACAACCATGCCCTGGAACCCCCTTACTGGGAATGCTGCCGAGAGCGGGAGGTGGGAGTGGACTTGATCACTGAGCAATCCAACATTTTTCCCTGTGTTATTTATGCTTCCTCCTCTCCCCCCCTTTTAAGAACGTCTGGAATTGTTTAAGATGTGTCCAATTGTATTAAGTTGCCTTTGAGAGCTTTATGGTGTCAATTGGATTCCCACTCTTAGGAACAGAGCTTTCCAATTTGCCATTTTCCCCTTTTCTATCACATTAGCACCAACTTCCTTTCAGTGCTTTCAGGTGTTACCTCAGCCTGAAGTTCATGCTAATCCCTGGACATCACTTCCATTTGACACAGTTCCAGTGATTCCCTGGTCGGCGCTGCCGGAGGAAGGGAGTGCCATTTCTCTGGGATCCTCTCCCAGCAGCCCTCCCTCGCTCCCTGTCATCTTCCAGCAGAGGTGGATAAATCAGGGCAGACCACAGAACCATGAAATCAGAGTGGTTTGCATGGGAAGACCTTAGAGCCCGTCTCATTCTATGCCCTGCCACGGGCAGGGACATTTTCCACTATCCCAGGTCGCTCCAAGCCCTGTCCAGTCTGGCCTTGGACTCTTCCAGGGACAGGGCAGCCTCAGCTTCTCTGGGAACAGACGAAAGGTGTGGGAGCAGTTCTGATCCTCCGCCCATCCCCTCCTTGATTCACCCTAGCCCAATCCAAGTCACACCCCTTCATAAGCAGGGGACGGTGGCCACACAAGTCACCAGTGACATCTGTCCCCTTGTCCATGCTCCCTTGTGACCACCTCCAGCTCCTCCGGGTACTAGGACAGTCTCTGGAAGCCGCGTTGGCGCTGTTCTCTCCAAGGACAGAGGCTCCTCGAAAGCCGCCCAGCACCGGGCCCGGGGTGTTCCCGGCTCCTGGAGCCCATCCAGGGCATCAAGTTTCAGAGCAGGGGTTCCCTGCAGCTGCACGGGAGAGGAGCAGCACCACTGGGACAGTCAGAGGGAGTAGCCATCGTTCCCATTGCAGGGATTCAATTTTCTTTCTCCTTCATCAGATTAACACCAGTGTTACTCCATTAACTGCCAGGGAGCTGCTCTTGATCTGACAATCAGACCTGTCCATGTGTCACAAAATCCCAGACTGGTTTAGTTTGGAAGAGACCTCAAATGTCCTCGTGTTCTGCCCCCTGCCACAGGCAGGAACACCTCTCACTATCCCAGGGTGCTCCAAGACCCATCCAGCCCAGCCTTGGACGCTTCCAGGGATCCAAGGGCAGCCACAGCTTCTCTGGGCAGCCTGTGCCAGGGCCTCCCCACCCTCATGGGGAAGAATTTAATCCCAATAACCAATCTAAATCTATCCTCCTTCATCTTAAAGCCATTCCCCGTGTCCTGTCCCACCATCCCTTGTCCAGAGTCCCTCTCCAGCTCTCCTAGAGTCTCTTCAGGCACTGGAAGGGGCTCTAAGCTCTCCCCAGAGCTTTTGCCTCCCCAACTCACCAACACACCCAACGCTCCCAGCCCGGCTCCAGAGCAGAGGTGGGTTTTTTTTTTTTTTGTTTTTTTTTTTTTTTTTTGTGTTTGTTTGTGTGTGTGTGTGTTTGTTTTTGTTTTTGTTTTTGTGTTTGTTTGTTTGTTTCTTTTGGGGTTTTTTTTGTGTGTGTGTGTGTACAGTCGCTTCTCTCAAAGGAGCAAAGGTAGATGTGGGATGAACCTGCAAAATCCTTCCTTTTATGTGCTTGGAGGGGTTGTTTTATTTTATTTTCCCTTGTTTCCCCCTTTCTTTACATCCCAAGGACCTCGCTGTGATTTCCATTCTCTGCTTGCTGAAGCAGCTGTGCCTTTTCCCTCGCGATCCTCCTGTGCTGCTGTTGCACACTGCTGATGGTGGAAACCAGGATGAAGTCTGGAGGTGCCAACTCTGATTTCCCCATTCCTCCCAGGACAGTGACCAGTGCTTTCAAAGTGGTTTTCAGTGGGTTTATTGTTCTGAGCAAACAAAAGCAAACGCTTGCCCAGCTCTGTTGAAGATCCTGTGAGCACACTGTGTGAGGACACTGCTGCTCTGGGAGCCTGCACCAAAGGCTGGATCATGGAATTACAGGAACATTTAGGTTGGAAATCCCTCCAAGTCCATTGAGTCCAACTGTACCCCCAGCACTGGCAAGGCCACCACTGGCCATGTCCCCACGTGCCACACCCACAGTTAAATCCCCCCAGGGATGTGACTCCAGCCTGTGCCAGGGCTGGACAACCCTTTCTTCTCTAATATCCAACCTAAACCTCCCCTGGTGCAGCCTGAGGCTGTCTCCTCTCATCCTGAGAAGCTGCGTGGACGCCTCACCCTGGCAGGGTGCTGCCAACACTCAAATCGTGTCCCATGGCATCACCTCAGAACCATCACTATCTTCACACTCATGAACCTCTTCACCGTTGCATCTTCAAGGTCCCCAAATGTTATGATGGAAAATGATAATCAGATCCACAGCAATCTGTGGGTCATTCCTAACCAGCGTCAGATGCTGCAACACCTGGAACACAGGGAAGAGCCGGCCAAGGACTTCAGGGAAGGCACTTTCTCCACAAATCCCAAATAAACCTGGAAGTAGGTTGGCTCAAGAGTTTGAAACCTCTCCTTTTCAAAGTAAGCCAAGCTTGGGAGCTGCCTTGGATTCAGTCTAGACACCAGGACAGCCGTGGAGGAGGGTTTGGCCTAAACCAGACAATCCATCAGTTGTGCAACTCTCTCAATACCCCATGGCTTCGAAAAGTTATGAATCTGAGCAAAATGTTCTTGGGCAATTTTCTGTACTTATTTGAAAGAGGAATTTGATTAGAACAATAGTTATAGAATTAAGAACAACTCCCACTCTGGCACTCAGAAATAACCAAAACCAAACAGTCAGTTTTATGTTCTGTGTAGCAACCTCTGCACTCAGACAGAGAGACACGATTTGGGATCAGAGTGACCTCATTCCAAAGGGCGTTTGTACCTTGGCGGATGGATGGATCCTGTGCTGAGAAAATACCAACTAAATTCAGCGTCTGCTGCTTAAATCACATGCTTGAGATCCTGGTGACTGGAGGCTGGAGGGATGGTCCCACAGCACCGGGGCTGGGAGAAGGGGCTTCACCTTCCTGCAGGACCGCAATCCCGTTCGAAGCCCTTTCAGAGAAACCACTGGGGCAGGAAATAACACAAATCTAAAATATTTCCAATACGCATTCTCTCCCTGGAGCAGTACGGGCCACTGGGATGTCTCACCGGCTGCTGGCTAAACCCATGGAGTCATGGAATCCTGGAATGATTTAGGTGGGAAGGGAACTTAGAGATCACCTAATCCATCCCGTGCCATGGGCAGGGACACCTTCCACTGTCCCAGGTTGCTCTGAGCCCTGTCCAGCCTGGCTTTGGGCGCTTCCAGGGATGGGGCAGCCACAGCTTCTCTGGGCAGCCTGTGCCAGGGCCTCCCCACCCCATGGGAAGCATTTATTCCCAATATCCCATCTAACCCTGACCTGTTAAAACCATTTCCCCTTGTCCTGTCACTATGTTCCAGTATAAAAAGTCCCTCTCCCTCGTTTTTATAGCCTTTTTAAGCACTGGAAGGGGCTCCAAGGTCTCCCAGAGCCTTCTCTTTTCCAGGCTGAACATCCTCCATCCTCAGCTCTCCCAGCCTGTCTTTGTAGAGTGGAAATTCAGTGAATCATTTTTAGATGTCAGTCAGGATGAACTATAAGAACATTTGGACTATTGGATCATGTTCCAGCTGGGATGTTCAGTCCCCCCCGGTTTTACCCATATCTCAGCACACTTCCACCAGGCACAGGGAATCCAGTTACTGCTCCATCAATTTTCACTGGAGGAGAGACCGTGTCCCAAAATCTCTTCTGGATTAAGGGAATACACTGCCAAGGAAAAAGCCCCTGAGAACTCCCTCACCTTCACTGCTGAGGAAGCTGGAGCCCCGGTAACCCTGAGCATTTGTACAGAACAACAGGTGGAGCAGCAGGAATAAAAATCCCCAGTGCCTCACGCCTGGAAAACAAAACATCCTCTAGTGGCCCTGGGGGACTGATCTGAACCCCACTGAATCCAAAACACTCTCGCTGGGATGCTGTTTGGACACAAAATACTCAAGCTCTTGGAATTCCCCATTGCTGGGCTGAGGAACAATTTAATGAGAGAGAGGTTTCTGCATTGCAGACATTTTTCTTCTTATTAAATAGATCCTGTAGTTGGTGATGGATGCGAAGAGACTTTCTATAAAAGCAGCTTTTTGCAGGAGTTGAGAAAGTTGTACAAAAAAGCTGTAACAACAGAACTGGGACTTAACCCCAGTTCACTGCTCTGGTCCAGTTCTTTCCCAGAATAAGGAAACCTGGATTAATGGGAAGTCACACAACTGAGGCAGAGAGGGACTCCAGCCCCAGCCAAAAGCCCAAAGCTTTCCAGCTCCTTGGGCTCTCCCTCTCCCACTGCAGCTCTCCTGGAATTTGGGAGCTATCTAGCAGCACAAGCAACAAACCACAATCAGCTTTTGAGGAGTCTTTTTTATTAAGATAAATCCAGCAAAATTCCTAACAGTGGGTACATACAACCAACCTGCCCTTTTTGAAAAGAAATGTTTGTATTTCATTTAAAAACAGGATTACACTTTTATTTATTTATTTTTCTTTTTTTTCTTTTTTTTTTTTTTTTCAAAACTGACAAAATAAAATTACATTTGGGAAACAACAGATTTCCAGCTCTTAGGTTTTTTCATGAAAATAGCTCACCTTCTTTATAAAAGCAACCCACAGAACCACTGGAATGTTTCACACGGTTATTTTTTTTGAGACCTCCCCACTTTAAGAAACCATACAACACATACAAGGGAAAAATTAAAATCTGAAGTCTGTAAGCATGACTTACACAAAAAGGGACACACTGACAGAAGTCAAAAGCTACCACCACTTATTCTTTCCATGTACCATACAAACTATTACAATCACAAAATTTAAAAACAATGACTTTTTTTTGTTGTTGTTGTTTTGTTTGTTAGGGATTTAATTCCCAAGTAACCGAGATGAAGATGTTCCATAATTAAATTCATGCTAAAAAAACCTGCATTTATAAAATAGTTGATAAAAATATTCCTCTCTGTTAACAATACAGCATGGAGGTACGGATACCAAATGATGGAGATACAGGGCAGGGTTAACATTACTCGGACTTGGCTTCTTTATCATCAGATGCTTCAGCAGCTGGTGCCTAAAAAAGGGGTTGGGAAGAATAGAAATATTATTGGTAATGCTAATTGGATTCCAATCTAACCGGCATCAAAAAGACACCAGTTTGTTAATACAGACATGGACAAGGCTTTGTGTGGATAGACAGGAAGCACGGAAAGTATCAACACAACTGTGGGCTGGTAATTCTTAAAATGAAAACATGGGAGTATTAATTAGTGAGGTAATTTTGAAGTAAGTGCCTGCAGAGAGGCAGAGGTTTGGAATGTGTTTTAATTAGGATCAACGATATGTTAGGGGAAGTTCAAGCCCTCATGATGGGGCACTGGAAGAATCAACCACAATCCTGCTCTGTCTAAACTTTGGGGAATCACTGCTCACCTTTCTCTACAAAAATGTGCTTTTACTTTTCAAGTCCACACACCAAACCTGCAAGACTCCCTCAAAGCCCCTCTGAAGCCACGTAGTGCTTTAACCAAGCAGCTCCCGATCTTGTTTTAGAAATGAAAGAATAAAGGAGCCTTGGCTGGACGGTGACACTCAACCCATGAAGAGACACCACTGTCAGCGACAGAACACAATGGGCTGGGCTGTGCTACGGGCAAAGAGAGCCCTGAGAAAACACTGCTTCACTATCAGCAAGGAATGCGCTGGGACAATCCCTCAGCAGCTGGTGGAGCCTGCAGCTGGACCTAGCAAAAGGCAGCTGAGATAAGGGAGCTGCCACAGCAAGGACGTGTGAGAAGAGGCTGCTGCAGATAAGAGACAAGACCGAGTCTACTTTGCAAATCTCTTGTTGAATTGTTCTGAGGCAAATAATAGTTTTAAAGAATTGTGTAGAACTCAAAAACAGATTTCTGGCCCAGCACCAACCCGTGCTGAGCAGCAGAGGAACCCAGCAGTCCAGAGGGGATGTGCAAAGTCAGCTCAGGGCTGGAGGGTGATGGGCTCCACTGTTCCTCAAATCTTGGGCACTGCTGTGAGCCAGCCCCAAGAGGGACCAGGGCCAGCAGACAGCACCTGCGGAAGGGCTCCAGCACAGAGCAGGAAGGAGCTGGAAGCAGAAGGCCGTTCCTGCAGGCTCTTCCTGGGAACTGCCCGGGGCAGGTACCACAGCTGCTCTGCCCTCACAGTGTGGCAGTGACCCCCCACCCTCTGGAGCCCAGCAGAGCTCCTGCAGCTGTACTTCCAGCACATCTGGCTCTGTTCCCAGCTTTAGTGGAGCTGAAGTACCTCATTAGTTTTGGTATCTCCATTTTCAGAGTGGTTTTCTTCTTTAGCATCCTCTTGTTTAGTTTCCTCTTTGCCTTTGGCTCCTTTCTTCCCTTTTGTTGCTGCCTTTTTGTCCTCCTTTTTATCATTTGCTGCTTTTTCTTTCTGTTGATAAAACAGACAGTGAGATATTAAATCCTAATTTCCACCTTGTACATCTTGTAGCATGTTCTCAACTCCAAAACTCACTGCAAAACCTCCTTCCAGCCCCCAAACTTTCTGTTGAAAAAGATGAGATCGAAGTTTCACAGGAAAAATGTTCTCCTTCTGTCTGTCCTGAATGTGTTACAGGGAAGTGCAGAATATAAAAGCAGCCGTGGCTGGGGTTAAAAGAATTCTTATTTTAAATAGGCATTCAATTAAATTAGCTAAAAAATGTTAAACTGGCCTGTACTTCTGCCCTGCTGCTGAAAGGCAGCCACAGAACGAAACCAACATGTGCAAACACCAGAATACTTCAGATGTGCTGTTAATGTAGCAGTATCTATTTAGAAAACTGTAACAAAGCTGTAGGCAAAGGTCTCTTCCCTTTCCCTGCCAGAAATATTCCTTGTGATAATAAACCACTTCCATGCCAGAAAAACTGGGGTTCAACATTTGCTAACCACAAGAGAGTTGCATTTATTAAAGTGCAGTTCCTTATAGGTGGATCAGGCTAAATCAAAACAAAACCCGAAACTTGATGCTTCTGTAGTAATAACTTTCCGTAGGCAAGGTCAGATCCTGACCCTCGTTAGTTTCACTTCCAAGGATGTGCCCCTTGCTGCCAGTGAGTAACAGCACTGGCTCAGCCCCTTGCTTGATTAACCTACTTCCCACAGAAGAACCAGAAACCCTGCAAGACCTGCTCACAGCTCTGAGTGAGGATAAATGAACATCACTGCATATACATATATCCACTCAGGAGATTTGTCTCAGTGGCTACAAATTACCAAAAGGTTACAAAAGAAGTTTACTTTCTTACTTCAGTCCCTCAGTTATTAATGCACAGTTAATTCACCTTAAAAATGATCTGCTAAAGGCAGACTCAGTGTTAAGGGGTAAAGTCACCTGACTCTTAAATTATTAAAAAATCACCAAAATTAACAGCAAATCCTCCAGTAATGCAGAAAATTTAGGGTGGGGTCAGTACATATTCAGTGCGTGAGGGTCTCTCTTTCCTCTCCAACCTCTCACTCCTCAGTCTGAGGGATTTCATCCCATCTGGAAAACTCTGCTACAGTGTGGTGTCAGGAAACGCTGTCTTGGGAATACCCAGCATCCTGGTGCTGTTTGGCAGTGAGATTTAAAATTACAATTTGTACTACGGCACTGCTTATCTGTTCCCTTATCCCAGAAAAAGAATCCAAACCACAACAAAACACTAACAGAGATAAAACCAATTCTCTGTGCTGGGAAAGTCCCATTTCAGAAAACACTGGAGGAGAATCCAGGGAAACCGACTTCCATGGCTGGACTGACTGGAGAGAAAGGGCCCCACAGGATGCAACAGGTCCTCAGCTACAGCATTTGTGTTAATTCTCCTCAATATTTTTTCTCTAGAGATGGCAACAACAGTTCAACAATCAGGTCGTGCATTTTAGAAATGACAAAACTCCTTTGCCAGCTCCATGTTTTTCAATATTGCAAAATTTAACAGGTGAAATCTACTCTGACACACAGGAAACCATTCCAAGATACTGAAGGCTGACAAGTAAAGCACCTGGGGCAGACAGGAATTAAAAATGCCTCCATAATTCTTACTCCATCACCCTTTCACTGGTGTTGATGCAGTTTGAGGAGCTCTGGAGAGCCAAAAACACAGCTCAAGTGTCCTGGCTTCAAACAACACCTCAGGAGCACCAATGCTTCCAAAGTCCAGCTGTGGGCAATTCCCAAGGCACAGCTCCCAGGGGATTCCTGCATGATCCCAAAGGGAGACCACACCACTCAGCTGTGCACTGGGGGCCCAAATGAAGCTTTGCCAGTCCCTTACAGACAACTCTTGCATCCCTGTTCCTACAGCTTTTCACATTCAGGCAACGCAGCTTTAGTGTTTAAACCCCGCAATGTTTCCGTGAAAATAAAAAACCCAAACTTGGGAAAAGACCCAAATACAGTAACGCGGATCACCCACTGCTGCCCTGCCCTGTGTGCCACCAGCACCTGCCCTGGGGCACCAGCCACTACAGGGAAGCGCAGTGCAGAGTGTCCAGTGCTCCATCCAGCCAGGAATGTGGTCTAGAATTCCAGCTGCACGGCCAAGATGGAACAGGAAAACCTCGCTGTGCACAGCAGCACCGAGATTACAGAGCTGAGCCCAACATGACACCTGGGGTTCTCTCTCTTTTCCACGGCATCTCTGCTGCTCCGCACAGAGGATGTGGAGGGGAACAGGAACACCTGGAAGTCTGCTGGGCCACAGGCAATTGCAAATTCCTTTTCAAAGGAAAAGGAAAGAGCTCCTGGTTCCTAGCCCATCATCTCCCTCTGCAACCAAAGCATCTCTCCCCGCTGTGCTTTGCCCGCCTCATTATCTCAAACCACAAGGAAAATATGTGATGGGAACAGGTTAAAAACAATCCCTTAAATTTCCTTTTGTTTTGCTGTTGTTTGTGTGTGGTTTTTTTTTTTTTTTAATCTGCAAAATCCTAAATGTTTACAGAAAAATCTAACAAAAATGCACTGCAACCTGATGGCTGGGAAGTCTGATGAGAAGGGGATGGAAAGAAATCCCTCGTGGATTGCAGAACTGCCCCCTTTGAAATTTCAAACTGTTGCTCCAAACTAAAAATGAGCTTTAACTAGTTTCTTTTTTAATTATACTGTCAGACATGCCAATGTTTTTGACATTTACAGAAATATGCGGCTGAAGGGGTCTCTAGAACTCTGAGTGATTAAAACGTGATAAACTGATAACTAACTGCAGAGAAGGCCTCAGAATGTAAATCTAGTAAGAAACTGTAATTAAAAGCACAATTTCCAATGCCTCTTCTAATTGAGTCTCTGATCTCTATTCCAAGCATCATTTTCCCAACAATGCACTATATGAAACTTCAGAATGGCCTTGTAAAGCAGCAGCAAAGCCTCACCACAAGGGATTTCAAGTCTGCCCAGTTTACCACATTCCTTCAGTAGAAATTAGATAAAATTATGTCTTTCCCATTCTTTTAGCTCACATAATTCCATCTTAAAGCTTTCGGGACAATAATGACAAAGCAAAGTGGTTAACGTGGAGGGGTTTATCCCTGTAAATACCTCAAGAAGGAAAATATAACTTCAGTTCAAGACCCTTACCTTAGGTGCTGCCTTTTTGGGCTTTGGCTCCGGTTTGGGTGGAGCAGGTTTCTGCAAAAAAACCCACAAGAAACAAGGTGAATATCAGAAATAAATATTTATTTTTATACTTTCATGAGCATTATGTTGTTAACTTTTAAAAACTATTTGTTGGCCCTGTGAAATATCAACGGGCAAATTACCAGGCAAAGGAGAGAGCAGGTGATTTACAGAGCCACGAGCATTTGTATGGAGAAGCCCTACAAGGCACAAATCCATCCTGAAATCTGTATTCCTTAACTCTGGATCCTTGTGCCCAGATGGAATGTGCACTAACACAGACGTTGTATCTTATGTGACAAGCCTGGGATGTGGGGATGCTCAGAGAACAGAAACGTGGAAAGGGAATTTTAAATATTGCAATACTCCAAGTGTGCCTTTCCCAATTCTGAGGGAAAAACCCCAATAGTTTATTTTTAATTGTCTCCATCCCAAGTGATAAAATATTAAAGGATAAATACAGATACTCACAGCAGATAGTCTGGCTGACCTTCTCTTTGGCTGCGGAAGGAAAGATATGTCAGTAAAATTCGGAGAGCACAAAAACCACATCTTTCTCGTACCTGTCACCCCAAAATAACGTGGCATCATGAAACCACATAGAAATCTATGATTTGTGAAATTATGGGCATTATGGTGAGGACCTTGATGCTTCCCCATCCCTGGAAGTGTCCAAAGCCAGGTTAGATGGGACTTGGAGCAACCCGGGATGGTGGAAGATGTCCGTGCCCATGGCAGGGGGTGGCACTGGGTGAGTTTAGGATCCTTCCAACCCAAACCATGATGTGATTCCATGATCCTTGTGCGTCTAGCTCAAGATATTCTATGACTTCCTGTAAGTGCATCTTTGCTCAGCAGTTCTCTGCTGCCACCACTTTACTCTGCTGACACGGTAACGGCTGAAGTTTCTTTGCTTGCAAGAATGATAAGGCTAAAAGGGACGTGTTCCCACCCGAACCTGGCCCCGACCTCAGCCCAGGGAAGCTGCTGGACCCCCAGCACCACCTTGGGTGGCACCACCTGGCATCTCAGGGGACAGTGATGGCCCCGAGCACCCCAAAACCAGGCAAAGGCCACCCCCAGGGGCTGAACACCCCTCTTGAGCTGCCTGGGTTTCCCAATTTCTGCAGAAGCCCACAGGAATTCTTAGAGTGGGGACCACGCACAATTCTTACCTCCTCCTTTGCCTCGCCTTCAGCTGGAGCCTGCAAAGAAAGTGAGACACTGACGTGAGAAGGCAACACCATCCCCTGTGACTCCACCCGAGCCCTGAGGGGAGCGGGGTGGGGGGGGGCTCACAGGGCCTCCCAACACCACCCGCAGCAATGGCGGCCTCCCCCCATCCCCGCTGCCTCAGGAACTACAACTCCCACAATGCCCCGCGGTCGCCGCCGCTACGCCACCACGCCGTGTTCGAAAAGTTCCCGCCAATTTCCCCTCACACAACAAGGTCGCCGCGGGCCCCGCAAGGACAATGAGGGACAACCGGGAAGGCGGCGATCGCGCCCGCCCGAGGCGTTTCGACTCGGTCTAGGCCCCCGGCGGGCCCGTCCGGGGCCGTGAGGCGCCTGGACCGGGTCGAAACCTCTCGGGCGGGCGCCCCGATGACTGAGGCACGACTGCGTCCCCGCCCCGCCCCCCTCAGCCCGCGCTGTGAGGGGAGGGGGGGCCGCCCCATATTCCCGCTGCCCCAAAGTTCCGGACTACGGTGATAAATCCCTTTTCCCCGCTTTCCATGAAGGCCAGTTTCAAATTCTGCGCCGCCTAATGGCCCCAAATTACCATTGCACAACCATCTGGTATGACAAGAAGTGGGAGGCAAAAAAAAAAAAAAAAAAAAAAAAAAAAAAAAAAAAAAAAAAAAAAAAAAAAAAAAAAAAAAAAGAGAACAAAGGCAAACGCAGGAGAAAGAGGCGACATTTAAAGGCGAATCCAGCCGTGAATGGCGCGATGGGGATTAAAAGGCTGGCGGAGGTGGGTGGGGGGCTCTGGAGGGGTCGTGGCGCAGGTTTTGGGGGGGGTTCGCTACCCCGCGTTCTCCACAGGGGCAGCACAGCACTATGGCTGTTTGTAATCCAGCATGGAGACACTGCTGCTCCAGCCTTCTCCTCCTTCCCAAACAAAACAGCCCAAAAGTGAACTCGCCGCGCTGCCCTGCCCGCCCCGAGCCCTCTCCCGCCGCTCCCCGCTCCGCTCTAGGACATACACCAAAAATTAAAAATGCAAAAAAAAAGAAACCAACCAAAAAACCCAAAAACTCCACACACACGCGCGCGCGCGCGCTAATTTTTTTTTTTTTTAACAGCTAAATTTCCGCGATTGCCGCTTTAATCTCTCCCCCTTCGCTCCCCATCTGCCTTCCCTCCGTTTTTAATTATTTTTTTTTCGTACTTACCTTTCTTTTGGGCATAGTTGCACCTTAATAGTTGATTGCAAAACCTAATAGAGATAAGATACCGAAAAATAAATGGAAGCGGCGAAAAACTGTTCCGACCGTCCTGAAAAAAAAAAAAAAAATAGACAGGAAAAAAAAAAACCCACCCAAAAATAAAAAGGAAGATGTTTAAGGGACCAAGAGTTAATTGCGGCAAAAACTGAACCAAAAAAAAAAAATCCCCCCCTCTTTATTGCAAACAGTAAAATACACCAACACGCAACCAAACTGCATGAATGGGGAGCGCGAGATGGGCCCGGCCGCTGACTGACGGCCGCAAAGGCCAATCGGGGAGCGGGGAGCGGCGCGGGGGCGGGGCGTGGGCGGGGCTGCCGTAGCGCGAGCGCCGCGCGCTTTCCGCGTGTGCGCGGTCCGGAGCGCGGCCCCGGCGCCGCCGCCTCCGCCCGCCCGCCGCAGGGCCCCGCGCCGCCGGCCCTGCCCGGCCCGCCGCCCTCCTCGGGCCGCCCCAGAAACTTCCCCGAAAGTTCCCGCAGGCCGCAGGACCACAACATGGCCGCCTCGGCCCCGCGGCCTGCGGGAGCGCGGCCGGCGCCGCCGCTTCCCGGCCCTGCGGTACCTGTTGGAAAGGGCCGCGGCCCGCCCGTGGGCTCGGCCGGCGCAGGGAGGGGGTCGCGGCCTTTGTCCGGGCCGGCCCCGCGTGGGGTGAGCGGGCGGTTTAACTGGCCCGCGATTGTCTGAGCGCTTCGGGCTCTCGGTGGTCTCTTGGGCTCTTGCACCTCGGATGACGCCGTTGGGGTTGGCCCCGGAGCGGGGCCTGCGAGCCTGAGGTTGTTCACAAGGTGAAGTCTCACATTTCGGCACGGATTAAGGAAAATCAGCCCTCGTTTTCATCGTAGCTGCAAATGTCTGGCAGTGCTTCCACCATCAATTTTGTGTATTTCCGAAGGGAAAGCACAAGGTGTATTAATATCGCCTTCAGGACCAAAGCACTTCGCAGTAACACTTGAAGCAGGAGCTTGCTGCTCTGAGGTGTCACTGTTCCTGCCCAAAGCCAGGACAGCCCTTTATATAACCTACAATAAAGTTGATTCTGCAATCTTCCTAGAAAGCTAGTACCAGCCTTAATCCTCCCCAAGTTTTCCCCAACATCTAAACTCTACTTTGGTTGTGAATTTCAGCTTCCTTGTTCCATATCCGTCAGATCCAAAGGACGATTAACGAGCATCAAATTCCAGTAACACTTTACAGACTGCGTCGTTTCACATAATACTATAACTTTCTCCCTAAAACTTAATTTTTCTAGACTAAACAAATTCTTGGAGGTGTCATGATCTCATAGGCCTTATTTTCTAAACCTTTTGTCATTCTCAGACTCCTCTGGACTCCACTTCGCGTTTCTGTCCAGGCCTGTGTCCAGTAATCAGGTTAATTAGGTAACAGATCTGAGCGTGGCGTTCGCAGAGTCAGCAACAGCATCACCATGTTGGTTCAGACTCCTCCTGATCCCCTGTAATCCTTGGATCCCTTTCAGTGCTGCTCCCTGAACAGCTGTTCCCCAGTTCTTGACAAATTCATGGTGACTTTTTGATTTGTCACTTGTTACGTCACCTCCCTCTCCAAGGACTGAGATGTCAATAGTTTATTATCTTCTTGCACTTTGCAGTTAAGCTGAGCAATTTTCCGTCCACGGAGGTACCCTTCTTCCCCTTCCTCCAGTCAATGTTGATCCATCAATGCCGTGATTATTTTGTTAAAACACACCAGTTATTTAAGGATGGCTCTGACTGGCCTCCTTAATTATGGGAAAGGCATTTGCCAGCCTCAGTGCAACCACGTAACCAAATTCAATCATGCCTCCTTTGAGTCCTCCTGCATTAATCAAGATTTTAAATAGTGTTTCCAGTAGTTTTCTCCATCTTTTGAATTAAATCTGGCCTGAAACACATTTCAGCTCTTGGTCTCTGAGTTCTCTGTCACCATCAAGATTTGTGCTTGTGTTGCCTCAGGAGGTTTGTCCTGCCGCCCTGCAGTTACTCTTTTATCCTTTCTATATTCTGGCAGAAGTCTTTGTGGAAAAGAAATGGGAATTTACTGAAGGGACTGTCACCATCTTCTGAACAACTTACACAACCAACAGTTTGGATCAAAGTGCGCAAGTGAAGCACAGATTTAAAATTCACAACTGATTTTTGCATTACATTTGCTCTGCCTTCTTTTTCACCTTTACATTTTCTCAAACACTTTTATTTAAAGTAATAATTAAAAAATGCATTAAACCACGAAGTGACCTAAGTAATGCCTAGTGAGAAGGTGATTTCCCTCTAAAGAGACAGGATAAGCTGCTGTGAGATGCTGTTATACTTCAAGTTACAATGGCTGTTACTATGAAGGAAATTACAGACCTGCTTGTAGCCAGGAGAATGAGTTTATTCTGGACTATTAGTTTGTAATGTGACTTTTTGGATGTTTTTGCCCAAAATGGCATTTTTTATTCAGTACAAAAATCACCTAAAACTGAATTTATGAATCATCTCAAAGGAACAAATCAAAAATGAATCTTCTTTTTATATGTGCCATTGTTTCAATGAGAAAATTCCATGCTAAAATTTGATTTCTCTTTCTATAAGGAGTCGTTGACTCCAGAGGTAAAACCATCCCGCCTTTAAACAGAAACGTGGGGCTACATCAGACCAAGAGTGACCAGCACAGGATGGTCAGTCCCGACAGCCCACACTGAACTTACAGAGCGATGCTCAAATGCTGAGGAATGGTTTGAGAATCGGGAATGGCCTGCAGAGGAGGAGAGCCTGCTCCTGATATCAGAGATCTGTAGTACTTCAGGAATGTTTTCCTGGACCACCTTCTTGAACTGCAGTAGATCAGAACATTCCTGAATAAAGGCAGAACAGACGTGACCGCCTTCTCACCTTCCTGGAACAGGCAGTCAGACACATGTTCCTTTCTCATCCCTTTGTGTTGAAATTCATGGGGGTTGGAAGGTTAGGAGATTCTTTTCCACACATTCTGCTCTCAGCCTGGTTCGTTTAACTGTGCGACAGCCCCACAGTCACGAGTTCAGAGGAAGGGAAATTAGGATTCTGTGTGTGTTGTAGTCATGGCACATATGACCAGTAATAATATATATATTTTGTGGCAAGATACCACATTTTTGTGTTCTGTGCCTGGTGTTTAAAGTGTCCTTCTGCCTTATTTTATATAACTTTTGGGATGAGTGGATTATTGATCTACAGAAGAGGTTTGTGCTTGGTTAATTTTATAGTTTGTCCTGGGTAAAAATTGATTTTTGTGTCAAATTCAGTATTGATTGCAATAAAACATTTAGAGCTTATTAATTTGGGAAGATGAGGGTGAGGAATTTAGGATTCTCACTGAGTCTGTTTATCTGTGCTTCAGTAAAACCTTTGGCTTAGTTACTGCTTCTTACCTGGTCCCCGATAGTGAAGGCGTGATGAATTGTATTAAACACAAAACACAGGTAAGAGGATACAAGAATCTAGGTGCATCTAGGGACTTCCGAGCTTCTATCCCAAAGCAGGAGCTCACACTGGAGTTGTCTGGACTCCCCTGATAGTCAAGAGAAAAATGCTGGCACCTTTGGGAGCTGGTGCACTCCATTCTAGGACAGATGTTCAATCAGGCGTTCTAAACCACAAAATATATTTCCTCATTTAACACAAAGGAGATTATTCACAGATTTGGTGCATAAAAAGAAATGGAAATGTCTATTTACTCTTACAACACATTGGTACAAGCTGCCCAGAGAAGTTGTGGACTCCCCATCCCTGGAAGTGTCCAAGGCCAGGTTGGATGGGGCTTGGAGCACCCTGGCATAGTGGAAGGTGTCCCTGTCCATGGCAAGGGGTGGCACTGGATGAGCTGGAAGGTCTCTTTCAACCCAAACCATCCTGAGATTCTATGACATACCAGGTTTTCAGCCCAAATATCTGGAATAGTTATTCTGTTAATACTGTTTTAGGACACTTTGCTCAACTGGGCCTTCAAGGGTGGCTGCCCTGAAAGGCCAAAGACACAATCGTGAAATCTGCCAACAGCCTTGTCTGTCCCTGGTTCCTTCTGATCCAGGGCTGGGCTGGACAGAACACACTTTGTGCTCTGAACACTAAATCCTGCCTTTCTCAAGCCCATCCTGTGAGAAACCTGCAGTTCTCACTGGATGTGAGCTCTGAAAGGAAGCAAATGGGGCTGCAAATCAGTATCTGCTGCCTGCCATAAGGTGTTGGAGGTTTTTACATACTTGGAGATGGCATTCACAGTCTTGGACTTTGCAGAGGCCTTGGGGTCTCCTGAGTCAGCTTTGGTCAAAGGGTCTGCTCACAGACTTGCTCACCCTCAAATTCTCTCAGAATCTTCAAATGGCTTCTGGGAAGACTTTGAGTAAAATAACTTCAAAATCAGTGCTAAAGGTAGGATGGTTTGTGAAACTTCGCTGAGCTTTCTTAGTCACAGCCCTCTCAGTTACTTGCTGAGTCTCCCTGGGAATGGATTGTAAAAGCTGGGAGCACCAGCCGTGTCCTGAGGCTGTGTGTAGAAGCAGTTTTACCCACTCCAGGGGTGCAGGGAGGCGCATCTGGCAATGGTTAGGTTGTTATTATTCGCTGTGTCTATTGATTCTACCCCAACCCAATGCTTTGGCGCGAGACAGATCCTCAGGCAAGCTCATGAGTTCCTGTCTGGGAACTCCCTACCCTCCTCCTCCTCCTCCACGAACACATGCTAAAAACTCACTGTGGTTTTCTGCCCAATTATGTCTTCTCTGCATGTTCCTGTTAGCCCTCCATGGCGGACTGGTGTTAGAAATCATCTTTCAGGACTCCTGCTCCTGCCAAGACTGAAAAATTACTTATTGTGTGTTTGAAGTTTTTCTAAGTCGTGTGTCAAACTCTGGTTTTTACACAATTATCTTCATGTTTGGCTTCATAGAATCCCAGAATCCTAGGAAGGGACCTTAAAGCTCATCTCATTCTACCCCCTGCCATGGCAGCAACACCTTCCACTATCCCACATCCAACCTGACTTTGGAGACTTCCAGAGATGGGGCAGCCACAGCTTCTCTGGGAACCAGTGCCAGGGCCTCACAATCCTTACAGGGCACAATTTCTTCCTAGTACCCAATCTAGATCTACTTTCTGTCAGTGGGAAGCTGTTACTCCTTTGGATGTATCCGTAGCCCTGCAGCTGTAGTTTTCCTTTCCTTGTACTTCCTTTGGGTACTCCAGGGTAACTCAGTGCCCTTCAGGAATAGGCACAGGACTTGCCAGAGCCCAGGCTGGCTGCTGGCTCAGGGTTGGGAGAATGGATGGCCGGTCTGGAGCACATGGAAAAGCAGGGATTAAACCCCAAGTGAGGAGCTGTGTGTGGCCAGCCTCACTCTGGATGGGAGATTGTCTTCAAAACAGGGAAGTGGTGGAGTCACCATCCCTGAAAGGGTTCAAAATTCTGTAGATGACACACTCGGGAAAATGTGTTAGCAGTGGCCTTGGCAGTGCTGTGTGAGCGGTTGTATCCATGGTCTCGGAAGGCTTTTCCGGCCTTAATGATTCCACGGTTCTTTGAAAGCACTGCTGACCCCCACCCCCAAGGCACCAGTGCAGATGTCCCCGGGCCTCCAGTGTGGCACAGAGCCCCAAGCAACTCCCTCCTCCTCTTCTTCCTCCTCTTTTTCTTCCTTCTCCTCCCTTTCTTCCTCCTCCTCCTCCTCCTCCTCTCGGGCTGAGGGGAGCGGGCCGGGCCCTGGCTGCGATCCCGATGAGCGCCAGCAGGGGGCGCGCTCCGGCAGCCAGCGCGGGGCTGGGGGAGCTGAGCCGGGCCTGGGGGGATGAGCCGGGCCTGGGGGGATGAGCCGGGATTGGGTGGGCTGAGCCGGGCCTGGGGAAACTGACACGGGCCTGGGGGGCTGAGCCGGGCCTGGGGGAACTGAGCCGGGCCTGGGGGAACGGAGCTGGGCCTGGGGGGCTGAGCCGGGTCTGGGGGGCTGAGCAGGGCTTGGGGGAGCTGAGCCAGGCCTGGGGGAGCTGAGCCGGGCCTGGGGGAGCTGAGCCGGTCCTGGAGGGCTGAGCCAGGCCCTGGGGGAGCTGAGCTGGGCCTGGGGGAGCTGAGCTATGACGGTGCTGGGCGGTTTTAAGGCAGCTGCACTGTACTGTCACTCACTGGTTCCACTGCACAGATGAAGGGCAGTACTCTCAGACTTGCCGCTCTGTGCCGTGAGTGATCTCCTCCGCCCTGTGCCTGCCACAGTTACCCGTAAATCAAGGAAACCCGGCCTTGCTGAGTTAACACTTGAGGAAGATCTCTTGGACTGCCCCACCCGCTCCCACGAAGCCTTTGGAGCAGGGGAGCAGTTTCCACCTCCCGCAGCACGGGATGCAGCAAAGCCAGGAGACAGTCTCTGAGTCACAGTTTGTGCTTTGGCTCCAGTTGCTGCCAGGCTGGGACTGGGACTGCAGGATGGATTTCTGATTTCCTCTTGAGAGCGCTCAGCTGATGTCCCGTGCCCATCACACCTTCTCCATTTCACCCAGATCCACATCATCTCTGGCACAAGCACGATCCGAAGCAGACCCTGGCACAGCCTCACGTTTCTCACAGGTAGATTCTGGATTAATTTCTCTCCGTGATTACAAAGCAGCTGTGGAGCATGTTCTTCCCGACGTTTTGGACAAGAGGGAATTTGCAATTGATACGGCAGTATCTTTCACTGTGAGATTCTCCTACAGTCCCTTTCTGAAAACAAGTGAATTTGCCAGCGCTCAGAAGGCTCCATCCTTGCCTGTGCTCTAAGGAAAAAGCGACGGGATTTTTGCCATCACTGGCAGTGTTTTAATGTGAAATCCCAGGATGACTCTGGGATGGCAAATCCCTTGGGCTTCCCTTTTGAGAGCACCTAAAATTTAGTTATTTTGCTTTAGGTTTTTGGTCTACATTGAGAAGGATATTTCATAGCTTCCCAATTGTTTAACAGTGAAAACAAAAACAACACCGTGACTTTTACAGGAGTAGCCTGGGAATAGAAGACATCATATTTTCCCACCAATAAACTAGAAAATTTACTTTTATGAGTCAAGAAAACCAAGTTGTGTCAACAATACCTGATTCGTGCATTGCTCTTAACTTAATAAATCTATTTCATGAAGATAAATGCCTCCTAGAGTGCACTTTTGAGAGTAATGATGATAGCAGTGTTTTTAGGAGGCAGGAGGACAAGGTGCAGCTCGCTCCAGGTGAATCTCACCTCTGAGGAGCTGATTCCAAGTCTCCGAGAAGAGAAGAGCTGGCAGCCAGCCAGGAATGTGACAGGGGAGCCCAAAGTTCAAGTGACCCTCCCTCTCCCATTCTCCACCTGCATTTTTTCCTCTGTTCTGATAAGCTGTGGTTTCTCCCTCCTGCGTTCCTTGCCATGAATCAGGTTACACACTGGGGCCAGCAGGAATTCTCAGGGTGTTTCTCAAGCAGCTGGAAAGGGGCTGCATAAACACAACAGAAGAAACATTCTTTAAACAATTCTGATCTCTTGGACTTAACTCAGTTTGTTTTAAACAGATTATAAAATACATCATTTATTCTAATTAATTTTGAAATTCCTCGAACCAGGGAATTTTTATGGCATACCATCATCCTCAATAAATTTTGGTTTATTGCTTTTTCAAACATATTAAAACTCATGACTGCTTCAAAGATTCAGATAGGTATCAGAAGTAATATCAAATTGAGGCATATCCTCCTCAAAACACTTTTCTTTCCGTTACTATTGGCAAATTAATAAAGCAAATATAGATTACTTAAATATTTTTTTTTAATTCATTGGGTTTTTAAAACTATAATATTTTATTGTTAGAAAAATGAATCATTTGGACAAGGAAAGCTTGTTTGGAAAACATTTCAGAAATACCTCCTTGTTTTTCACCAAGAGGGGAACAAACATCTCGCTTTCATCTTAGCTTGTAGGTGTAAAATTGTAGCTTCCTGTAACTGTTTTTAACTGTGCACATTTCCCATTTGTTGTGAACCTGCTATCAGAATAGAGAATAAAATACTTGTGAGGTAGTAGTTGGGAGTACCAGAGGCAAGTGGGAGACAGGTGCTGGATATAAATTTCCTTCAATAACATGTCACCGTGACTATAACAATTAAAAATGTGGGGGATTTGATGCCTTGTGTGTGTCTGTGTGTGTGATACAATAACCACAGGAACGCGAAGAACTCTACTGGATGCCACCTGTCCTTTGGCATGGCAGATCACTTGGGCAGTACCTTCTACGCCGGAATAGTTTTTAGAAGGAAATTCTTATTTCTAAACACCATTACCCAGAAACAGCCACCCACCCCTGACTTCTTGTGCCCCAGATCGAGGCGAGCGGCCAAAGCACGGGGTCGCACCGCGGCCGGAGCGGGAGCGGGGCAGGGCCGCCGGTAACGACGGAGCCCAGCACGGAGCCGTGGGTCGTGAGGGGAGCTGCCATGAGGGGACCCGGCCATGAGGGGACCCGGCCATGAGGGGACCTGCTACTCAGGGGAACCAGCCGCTACCATGGCGACCCTCCTACGCTTGGCTCCCTCCCTCTCTCTGCCTCCCGCCCCGGTGTCCCCCGGTTCCCCCTGTCGCTGTCACGGCCATCCCGAAGCCGCCCCGCCCGAGCGCCCGCGTTCTCTCGGCGCGGCCCCGCCGCCATGGCTCCCCCGCCCCCTCCCCCGCACGTCTCGCGCGGCTCGTCGAGAACGCTCCTCCTCTCCCCTTTCTTCTATCTCTTTTTTTTCTTTTTGGTTTAATTTTTTTCCCTTTCCTTTTTTACTATTTAATTATTTATTTTTTTTTAAAAAAAGCCATTTTCCGCCCTTCCGGGCTGGGGCGGTGGCAGCTGCGGAGAGAGGCGGGGCGAGCGCTCCCGCCGCCTCCCAGCGCCCGCCCTCCCGCCTCAGCCCCAGCCCGCGCCCGAGCCGCCCTCACACACCCACCGCCTGCCCGGCTCCGCATCTCGTCGCTGCCAGCATGGTCATCAAGGTGTACATCGCCTCTTCCTCCGGCTCCACGGCGGTAAGCGGCGCCCGGGGGAAACTTGTGCCGGACGAGGGGCATCCGGGCAGCGTGGGGAGAGGCCGGGACAGCCGCGGTCCCCTCACGGCGCCCGGCGCTGTGCGGGCGGTGCTGCGGCTGCCGCCGACGGAAAGCGGCATTTCCTCGGTGATCCCGCAGCCCTCGCTCTGTGCTAGGAAGGCAGAGCCACCACAGTTTGGGGGGGGGGGGGGGGGGATTTGCTGTTGTTCATGAAGTTAAATTCTAAATGTGTCATCCGTCATTCGGTTTTGATGAGTTTATTCCTCGTTGGTTGTGGCAGGCGTGTGTGGCCGCTGTCCCAGTAGCCTCCCGTTGTAGCCCTGTTGGGAATACTGGATTTCGCTTTCCGTAGCTCCAGTGTGTTGTAGGCAGAGCTCGGACTGTTTTTCAAAGGGAAATTAAAGAGATACACAGAAATAGCGGGATTTGCGCCTAGGTTCAGGTGTAGCTCTGGGTCCTCAGGATCATCTGGTTTCAGTTTGATCCGTGTGGGAGATGCTCCGAGGCTGAAATCCGGGGGATTTGGTTGCGCTTGGTTATGGATGTGCTGGAGAACTATAAAATGCCAAGTACTGAGAAAATGCCAGCTATTGCAGTTAATGACCAGTGACTTTTACTACGAGGAGATAAAGAGTCTGAGGTCTGGCTGTATGATGACCTTTTCCTGTCACTGTTCATACTTCAGGTCCCCAGACTTTGGGAGGACAGTGATGTACAGAAGATAAAAACAAGCCCTCACTGCATTCTCCTTTGCTTGAGTGCAGCCACTGCTCTGTGGGCTTCAGCAGATCAAATACCAGTTGGTAAGCTTGGGGTGACGAGCTACAGATGGCACAGGAGCCTGTGCCTCAGGTGTCCCTGCTGTCCCTCCCTTCCCGGGTCATTTTTGTTAAACTTGATGCCAGCGCTGATAGTGCTGGTGCTGGTGGTGAGAAGCCGAGGATTATTTCATGCTGATGTGGGGAGGGTCTTGAAATCCTGAGTAGTTCATTCATAAAAGGAATCCAAAGGGATTTCTGCTGGGTTCGTACAGAGCGGTCACCTGGAAGGAAAGCAGCAAATTGTAAAAGTAATCCTTTCTTTCTATTGCAGCTGTTAATAGGTTTCAAGTTGTCTGCTTCAGTTGCTATAGATTTTTATCAGCGCCCTCTTCGTGGCACCTATTGATTTCTGTCTGTCTGGTGATACTGAGCTCCAGGGGTGCAAGCACAGATCTCAATCCCAACTGTGTTTTTCTGGTTTTAGATTAAATTTTTAATTATTAGCTTAGCGTTTTCTATGGTGCTGCCTGGTCCTTGTGTGGGTTGTACATGTTACAAAGCTCCAGTCTGACTAACTGCTGCCTTTCAGTCTCCTTTGTGCATCCCTGCCTGTGGAATTTGAATGTAGCGTTGGTGTAGTCTGGTTTTTGGGGAATTCGAGCGTAATGTGCACATAATGGCCAGTTTTATGACGTGCAGATTTATATATATACACGCACATACACTCATGCCTGTGTCTAAAGCTGGAGCAGCTCAAGGGGTCTTGTGGTAATGAGCAAGACTTGTACATTCTTAGATTCCTGCGTACGCCGAGGGTGTTTCTGTTGGCAGGACCAGCCCAGCACCACACTGGGTGATGTTTTCTTTCCAGTATAAGAATTTTAATCGATGTTTCAACCTAAAAGTAAGACAGAGAGGCACCTCTTTGGAGGGGGTGGGAATGAGTTGTTTCTGTGGCTCTTGAAACCGTTGGTGAGACAGGCTTTGCTTGGGGGACCAGAGAAGCCATTCTGGGTGCTGAATTTGAAACAGCCCACTCCAGGAATGGAAAATCCACATCAGAGAAGATTGCTACAGAGAGATGGAACAGAGACAAGGCTGTTTGCAGCAAAGTGACTGAACTGGGTAACATCAGCCTGGGAAGGGCTCTCGCTCCTGCTAAGTCATCTTTGTACTGTAGTGACACCCGGTGCTGTGTTATTTTGGGGTTTAGAAGGCTAATTTGCCAGAGTAGAAGTAAACCAGAAATAAGCATCAAATCTCCTCCTTCCTGCCCCATTTCTCTAAGCTGAAGAAGCTTTTGTGAGACTGGAAAGTGTCTTCCACTGAAGGGAAAAGGGCTGAGGTTGCTTCACACCTCATGCCCTGGGGCTGTGAGTCTTGGAAGGTGCCCAAATTTTGTGGTCTGTTATTGGCAAAGTCCTGCTTTGTTATATGGTATAATTTGCCACATCACAGCGTATAAAATGTTTCCCCAAGGCACTTTTCTCTATAGTGTTTATATTCAGTATGATGTATCTGTGAGGAAAAAACACTGTGTGAAGCTTGTGTCTAAGCAAAGACATTTTATGAGTGTGTTTCAAGGGATTTCTGGAAAGTATGATGATTTGACATCTTGTCTGGCCTCCTATTTGAATTTCATTCCATAATGCGATCGTTCCACCACCAGCTTCCTGCTGTGTTTGAAAGTCTTACTTGGGAAGCGGCCCTTTGTCTTTAATCTTCCTCGCTGTGGATGCTGTGCTGGCGAGTCCTGGGCTGGGCAGGGATGCACGGGGATTGTAATTATGAAGATGAGGTTGGGACACCCACATGGGAATGTGCATGTGGAGCTGCTGTGCAGGAGCCTTCCTGCATGGCAGATGGTCAAAGTGAGCAGTGTTCCTCAGCCTGGGACAGTGATGGAGGCAGCGGACAGAAATGATATGCAAATGCTGCATTTGGAAGCGTGGGAGCGTTGCAGGAGCAGGGGCTGTGCTGACTGTGAGAGGGGTTTCACTGCAACCTCCTGTCCAAATCCTTCAGGAGGTGAGAGGGAGAGAGGCCTAAGAGTCAGTAGACTCTTGCTCCTGGTAGAAAAGGATACAAGGAGGGAAGAAGCTGAATGGCACAAGTCCAGTGTGTGATTTTCTCCACAGAATTTTGATATTTTGTTGATTTTGGGGCAAGAGATTACCTAACACCAGAATCCCTTTCTTCCTGAAGGCAGCTGGATTGCCCATTTTATTGATCTCACGTAGAAGGGAACCAGCTGCTTAAATTCTTCTTGGTCTTATGAGTGTGCATTTGTTACCAACAACTGTCTTGAGTACAGACTTTGAGAGAACTGTACTTGTTCCTGCAACACCTGCCTTCAGATCCAGGGGTATGGCTGAAACTGGAGGCTGTGGCTGTGGAGCTCGAGTGCCAGCACTGGCTGTGGTGGACTGAGCTCTGCCCTGTGCCACTGCCAGCACTGGGGGCTGTGGAAACTGCCACATCCAATGTCTGGTGTCCAGATGCTCCTTGGAGCCAAGCGCTGCCTCTTTGTGATCTACAGCCCACATTTCCATCTCTCCCAGCTCTGCCCTCCTCCCTTGTTTTGATGGCTGTGTGAGTGGTTTTCTTTCCTTGCCTCCTACTGCGACTGCAGACATGGCAGAAAGAAGAGATGATTTCCAGAGTTGGAGTCAGAGTCCCACATTAGATAGACCTGCTGCTGTTTAGGGATGATTTTAGAGATGAAAGGAAATTTTAATTTATTTTTCATTCACAAAGTCAGGGATGTGGGGGGGTGTTGGTATTTTTCTTGTATTGTCTTCTTGCTTGGGAAAGGATCTAGGCCTTCTCCTCCCCACCTCCCAAGAGATGAAGGGGAAAGTGGCCCCTGGTCTGGAAAATGAACATTTGCTCTGGACCAGAGCTGTTGGAAATGATGAGAGCATGTGTAACCACCAGCTCTTGTCCCTGTTCAACAGCTCAGGGCTTTGGGAGGGCTGGCGAGGTTGCTTCATCTTCTGAAGTTTGAATCCCAGGGAAGTAATACATGTTTAAAAAATTAATATTTTACATTTAAATCCCCCAAGGGCCTTTTTTTCTCAGATGGTGGCAATAAATGCAAATAATGCCACCTTTACAGAGAATGAGCAGAGTGTGTGTGCTTTGTGTTTGTGTTGTTTGGCTGCTCCGAGGTTTCATGGAATCAGAGAATCGTTCACGTTGGAAAAGGCCTCAAAGCTCATTGAATCCAATGGCTTTGCCGTGGTGCCAAGCCGTGGCAGGAGGTGGCTCTGAGGGGAAGTGCAGCCACAGCAGGGTGGCTCTGTGCACGCAGTCCTTATCAGCGTGGATCACAAGTGTCCCTTGTTCTGCTGCCACGTTCGAGGTTCCCAGTCGTGAGGCATCCCAGCCCGGATGTCTGTGGTCACGTTTGTCGCTGCGGAAGCCCCGAGCAGCAGCGGCAGCAGACGGTCAGGAGAGCTTGTGAACTTCCTTGGGCTGCCTGGCACGGCACTTGGTGTGGGAAGAAAAGGCTGATAAAAATCATGGGTAAATAGTCTTGTACTGTGATGCAAGTTTAGGTAAACGCACATATTATGGGGAAATAAGCTGCATCTGTAGTTAAAAAACAATCTCACGGTGTATGCAACTTATATACCATGGGTAAAAACTGATTTGTTAAGCCAGGTATTGAATTTTAAACCTCTCTTTTGTGGAAACATAATACATGTGAAGGATTTTTTTGGACATCCAGTGTTCACCAAACAGAATTTCTCTCAATAAAATGGTAGGAGTTGTTCTGAGTTAGAGCTTTTGGGACGGAAGACAAAATCCGTAATGCGGTTCAAGCTCGGATGTGTTCCATCTGCCTCCTGGGTTGTTTTTTGTAAAGTCGTTGTTCAAAACTTGAGATAAGTGAAATATTTTTCTTAAAATATTGCATTCAAAATTTTAATGGAACCAGAGATTAAATTGGCTGCAGTTGTTGGAAGAGTTTTAATATATCAAAATAAAAAAACTTTCTACTGTTCTTAACTCAAACCAGTTTCTGACAGCAGGGGAAAGATGGAAAATTCTATTTCACGGTTAAAGCCAGGAAAGGCTTTCAGCTGAGAATTCTTCTAGGTTGTATATGCAGGTAAGACAGTGTTTATTCTGAGGTGGTGCATCAGGATTATGTCTGTGCTTGGGGAGAAGAGGCAGATTTTGGGGAGAGGCTGGATGCTGTCAGCTTGTGCTGGCTTTCCCTTGAACCCTGAACTGCAGCGTTCTAAGACAGGATCCACACAGTGTTATGTCAGGGCTAAGCATTTGTGCATTTTAAATAAATATTTATAGAGCTGAGTATGGAACTTTCCTTATCCTGGGGCATTAAAGTTACACTCACAAAATTCCTCTAGAAGTTAGTGAATTGGCATCTGCATTAATGAGCAGAGGGTGCCAAGACTTGATTCTCTGCACAGTTATTCTTACTCCTTCCAGGAAAGGAGGAATTGGGGAGCGGGGAGACCACGGGAGCTACACCAGCATTGACAGAATTCAGCTGTTCAAGGTCAAAACAGAGTTTATATTCCCCTCTGTGATGAAAACAAGAGCTAAGGATGCATTGTTGCCATAGCTAAAGGGAGGTGAGCTCTGCCTGTTCCTTTGTCTCCCCAGCCTTGGACGCGCTCATCCCAGTTCCTGGCACTGACTGGAGAGACGGAAACCTGAACCAAATCCACATCTTATATCAATATTCTGCTATTCTGGAATGTCTGCTCAAACGTGAAAATTTGGTGTTAATGCCGTTTGTTAACCCTGGCTGTATGCAGGGGAGATTCTCAGTTTATGATTACATTTAAAGGCTTTTGTTGGTCAGATATTTAATAGAGCCTGAAAGAGCTCTAATCGTAATGGTTATTTACTGTTGTTTGTCCCAGAAAAAACACTTCCATCCAGGAGCACGTCCTCCCTGGGATAGCACCTCCAGCTCAGTATTAAGGCCGTTTTCTAATGCTGAAAAGGCATCAGAGTGAGACTGAGCTTTAAAGCACCAGAAAAAAAATGTGAAGGGTCAGCATCCAACTGGCCTGACTGAGGTTTGTGCTCTCAGGATACAGCTGAAGTTGCTTTCACATCCTGACTTACAGCTCCTTCCTGGACTTTGTTTCCCTTGTGAGATGTGGATGTGGTGATTTATTTCTTTTATTAATGATCTGAAGTTCAATTTCTGTGGGGCTGTTTCCACGCATGAATCAGCCTCTGTAGAAATTCTAAAGCGCTCGAATGTAAAATTTTAACTATTATCTGTTGTTCGATTGCTGAAGTGTTGGAGTGAAGAGAGGAGCCAAAGGCAGCTGTGGTTTGAAAAAGGATCTCAGGGAAATCTGCGAGCTGCGAGCCGTCTTCCGGTGCTGCACAAATGGATGTTATCCTTTACTGGCCTCTTTCCCAGGGAATGGTGGACAGAGGCAGAGCAGGGTGGAGAATCAGGGCAGTGCCAGAGGAGAAAGCTGTGCCTCACACCTGAGCTACCTGCAGCATAGGAGGGAGGGTGATCCATAGTATTGAATCCCTGGAGTTCTGGAAAGTTTTGGACAACCATTAGCCAGGTTAAAAATCTCTTTTTCCAGAAAGAAACTAAGCTGCTGTGGGATGAGAGAAAAGGATTATTTATTTCCTTTTTGGATTGTGTAATTGATTGCACGTCAGTTACAGAAAGCAGATATCAATCAAGATTTGGAAATACACAGGCAACTTTTACAATCTGCAGAAATTACCAGGAGATTCTCATGGAGATCTGTGCTGGACTCTAAGCAAACAGTGCAAGAACAGCCTGCTGTTGGCTGTCCCAGCTTTAAAACTGGGAAGAAAACGGCTGTCCTGTGCAAGAACGAGGTTTAAACTCGGCTAAAATACTGTTTAGCAGAAAGGTCTTGGACCCATAGTAGCTAATTATACAAAAATACCATATTCATGGCCATGAAAAGCAAACAGAATGTCAGGAATATTTGGGATGTGAAAGGATAAAAGAAAAACACCCCCACTGGATAAATGTATGGTGATTGTGTCTTTAATAGGCTGGAATCGTCTTTAAATGACATAAGAAAGTGGAAGAGGGGGAAAAAAGCAGGGTGAGGTGATCACTGTAGGAGGAACAACCAAATAAGGCAGAATTTCTGGATAATAAGGTGGAAGCTGTGGCTGCCCCATCCCTGAAAGTGTCCAAGACCAGGTTGGATGGGGCTTGGAGCAGCCTGGGATAGTGGAAAGTGTCCCTGCCCGTGGATTGTCTGTAAGGTTCCTTCCAATGCAACTCATTCCACGATTCTGTGAATTCTGCACTTGAGAAGGAAAGAGCTGAAAAAGTCTGAAACGTGATAACATCATGTCAGGCATGGGAGAACAAACAGGAAGGGATTATTAATAACTTTTCCTAAAGGAATGACTGAGGAGAGCAAGTGAAAGTGGCAGGTGGCAGGTTCAGCGTAAATGAAATGCTTTGATAACAGATTTCAGGGAGAAACTCCCTTCCAGAGGATGTGGTGTACAGCAGAAAGTGCTTGGGTTGGGGAGCAGTGAGACAAAGAGAAAAGTCTATTAAGGGCTATTAAACCTTACTACTATACCTCTGATTCAAAACTGTGGATTACTGGAGTCTGAGAAGAAAGCTGGATGTGGCTCTCTGTGCTCAATCTGTTGGCGTGCTCTTTCCTGGGATCTGTGACCAGTGGAGACAGGAGACTGGGCTAGACAAGTGTTGGAACCAACCCAGCAAAGCTTTCTTCTCTTCTTGAATGAAATTGGCTCTGCTCTGAAAATTATGTTAACAGTTTGCATTAAAAAAATTAAGACCGTGTTGTCCAGGAAAATGTTGGGTGGAAAATAATAAATGTGTGTTTTGGATATATTGGGTTGGTGTCTCAGCATTTCTTACATAAAAAACAAGCGTTTGGTGATTTCAAGACCAGCATCATTGTGCAGATGCTGACACACTGCATGTTTAGCTCATGTTTAGGCTAGGTGATCAGACACCTCTCCTGCCTTAGGCAGAGATCAAAGTCAACTGGAAAAGCCTGATAGAAACAGCAAGCAGAAAGCTCTGGGAAAAATAATCACAGTTTTCACATAAACCCACGTTTTTATGGGAGTACTTGTTGCCAGGCAGGTTTAAACAGCACATCTGTATTCACCTCATGGGGTCAACCTCTGGCTGTGCTTATATCACTGGGAATTCTGCCATGGACTACAGCAGGACAAGATTTTATTCCTTAGGAAACACTAAATGCTGCTTATCCAAGACATTCCTGTGCACATGTTGCAAATGTATTTGGCCAAAGCAGCAGCTGCAGAGCAACTGGTAGAGCAGGAAAGGAGCAGAATAACTCCATGAATGAATTAAAATATATCCCAAAACATTCTCACTGGATATGGATAGAAATGAAGTTCAAGTGAAGCTGATTTATGGCTAGTATATATTTGGTGGGTTTTTAATTTTTTTTTTCCCTAGGCAGGAAATACAATGTATATGGATAGAAATATAAAGGAGCAGGTTTGCAAATTTCCTTGTAATCCTGATTAAGAATTAGAAATTCCTCCCTGTAATGCAGATAAACAAGTCCCTTGGTTCTGGTAGCTCAGTCCATGAAGACTTTGTGCCTGGGCAATCTTCTTCCAAGTTTTTATTCCCTTCCATCATTAAAATACACCAGGAGGTCCCTGTGAGAGCCTCCCTTCACCTGCACAGGTCTGGGGTTTGTTGTGTGTGCTGTGGAAAGATTGAAGTAAATCCGTAAATCCATAACACTACCTTGGGAAATGTTCCCCTTGGAAATTTATACTTAGATGGACTGAGGAGCAGCTGGACAGACAGCTCTGTCTTCCAAGGAATGATTTGGGACCCAAGCTGGCAGCTTGGAAGGCTTTGGGAGAGCCATCACCTCCTGCTGCCGGCCATCAGCATTAGGCTGAGGCTGAGGAACAGCAGGGGAATGAAGCCATTTTGGCTGCTTGCCCAGGCCTGGAGAACTCCATCCTACAGCAGATAAACAGCTGGGGACTTAAACTTTGAAAAAATAAAATGCAGTGTGTATTTATCTTAGTTTCTGATTGGGGTAAGCAGATGCTGGCTTGCACTGAGGCAGAAGGAAGCTTGTGGTTGGGGGGGGGGCGGGGGAGGGGGAGGAAAATAAGCAGATACCATGGTGACAAGAAGGATCTGTAAAACGTAAAAAAGACAGTGGGGAGTTGCAGAGTGGCTCCAGGTCATGGCTCCAAGGCATGGGCAGCATCCAGATCAGTGCTCCTGCTCTGGGGTGAAGGTGGCACTTCCCTGTGGGCTACAGGGATGCAGTGGGTGAGAGCAGCCTGGGAGCAACCTCGCTGTCTTGGAAAATGCTCCACTTTGTTAGTTCCTTAAAGAGTCACTTCAGGATGTCTCCTGAGCAGTCCCGAGAGAAAATTCCCAGGCACTGGCCTTCCTGGCTACGGCTGGCAGAGCTTGGCCAACTCCTGTATTGTTTCAGCTGCACAAAGTGTTAGAAACTGCAGTGTGGCCAGGTCTGGTGAAGACAATTTATCTCTCCTACTTAGAGAGACAGTTTTTAGACAGTGTTTTATCCAAGTAACATAGAATAAGATCTGGGGCCTTCAGGATGAATCACACTTGAAATGTCACCCAGGGCAATTAACTACCGGGTCAGAAAACTGCTGCCCTTACAGGCTGTGCTCTGCTGAATCTTTCCTCTCCAGGATGCTTTTGGGATGCTGTTCTGTCTCAAGACAGCCTGGCTCTTCTTGCAAGAGGAGGAAAATTTCTATTTAATCCATAGCTTTTTCTCTTCCTTTGTATTAGGGTATTTAGGTATTTTAGTTGAAGAAAGAATCTTTATTCTCTTAAAAAAATTACGTGGTTTAATTTTAGAACAGCAGTCAGCAAAAGGACTCTTTGTTAACTAAGATCTGTGGTATATGAATTCTTCAAATATCAGAAGCACCTGCATCCCTAAGGCCATGTTGTATTTCTTCTTAAAGTAGTCTTTTATTTAAAGAGTAAAAGCCTGGGAATATAAAAGCAGTGAAACGGCAATTAATGCTGTAAACTTTTACTCCTGTCGGTTAATTTAGCCTCTGTGTGCTAAACCATACAGGAAATAAACTTTGCTTTTATTGTAAACCACAGGGGCCTCGTGCAGAACTGTCTGTGCTTTTAACTCCTTTACTAACTAGAGTTCAGCTCGTCACACAAGCACAACCAAACCTGTTTTCCTTCTGCTATTCAGGGCTCCTCATCACCACTAGAAAACCAGCTTCTGAAAAATAATTACTGGAGCAGCTGTTTCAATAAACCTCCCAAACTGCAGCCCAGTGTGTGTTGTTGTCTCAGGCTGCTTCCCTGGAAATATTATTGGAGTGCTGGGCTGATGTGGAGGGTAAAGCCCAGGGCGCTGAGGTGGCACCCGGCTGCTTGTGTCAGTTCTTGCAGGGTGGAGTTGCTGCCAGCATTGCACAGACCCGTCCTGGGATCTCCATGAAGCTGTAGATAAAGGAGAAATAATTCTTCTGGCTTTCAGAAAGAGGCTGGCTGAAAAAAACAGATTTAGAACCTGATGAAGGGGGTGAGGCCCAGACTATCAGGACTTTTTAAAGTTTTCAGAGCAAGTGGTCAGATGACCAGCGGCACCTTTGGGGCCTTTCCCCTGCTTTTCTCAGCCATATGGTAAATGTTTGGGTATTTAGGAATATATCATGTGTCAAAGAGTTATCTGCATCTTGTCACACTGAGCCTCACTGTTTTGTTGGAGATCAGTTTTCTGTGTGGTAAATTGCTTTGCAATCCATGTGCAAAGCCTGGCTGTGGGGCTGGGCTGTGGTGTATTGATACATTTTGTAGAATTCAGCCAGAAATGATCCCTGAAAGTAAATAAGCAGTGATTAGAAAAAATAATTATTCCTGATGACTAACAGCTCAGGAAAGAGAACTCTGAGATGTGAAGAGAAAATTGTTCGAGGAGTCTGTGACAGAGGTAGCTTGGACTTAAATGACATTTTTTTTTTTTCTTCCACATAGCAAAAGTTCCTTGTTCCCTGTTTTGTGACTCAGGTGAGAGAGTCGAGTGAGATGCTGATGCTGTGAAGACCCCAGGAATACATAGAACAGCTGGCAGGCTGATGGGTCAGAATCCTCCCAGGCCCTGCCACTCTCAACCCTGTGCTGTTCAGGAATTGTTAGTTTGGTACTGGGCTTTGGGAGGAGTGGGTCTGTTTGTTTTTGTTTAACCCCACACCGAGTTTGGATGCTGTGACAAGGCACATGGAGTTTCCAGGGAAACTCTGCCTGCCAAGCTCCACGTCTGCTGCAGAAAACAACTGTGTGTAATAAATGAAGAGTTCGTATTCTGCTGCTGCTTAATGCTTTGTCAGTGCATAACTGAGATAATGGAGCCTGTATTCCACAGTAGGAAGCTCGGTCTCTGTTGATTTTGGACCAGACGAGCAGTTTTCAGGCTTATAAAAGTCAAATGCCACAAGACTGACTTAGAAAATTGCCAAGGGTCAATTTACTTAGTATTGTTATGGTGGTGTTTTCCTTTGGATGATGACAGTTCGGGGTGTTGTGGTGGTTCCTGGGCAGTTTTGCCATACATCAATGTTTCTTTACTTCTTCACCTAAAGGAAAGTAAGAGGAGGCCTAGATCTGCAAGCTTGATTTTGCAAGATATGCTTATTCTGGATAACTTCAGTAGTCATTAAAAAAAGTAAAAAATTTTCATTCTGATATGTAAATATTTGCATTTGCAAGTCCTTCCTGTTGCTGAATGAAGCAAAAGCCTGTGGCAGGAATGGCCCAAGGCAATGGTTTGATCCCTGCTTTCAGTCCTTATTGCTGCTAAGAGAGGCAGTCCTGGCTCATTTCTTCCCTTTGCTTGTGATGGCACAAGAATCCTCACATCAGCTGTGAGCTGGGCTGGGGCCCCAGAGCAGCACTGCTCTCTGACTGGAGGGGATTCCCGGCACAGAGCTCCATGGAGTGCAGCCAAGGCATAGCCTGGCACCGACCTCTGCTCTCTGACCAGGGGCAGGACCCCAGGGAGCAGCTGGAGCTGTGTCAGGGAAGGTTCAGACTGGATGTTATAAAAGAATTCCTCATCCAGAGGGAGGTCAGGCACTAGGACAGTGCTCCAGGGAATGGTCATGGACCCAGAGCTCCAGGACCACTTGGACAGCACTCTCAGGCACAGCATGGGGTTACTGGCATGGACTCAATGATCCCTGAGGGTCGCTTCCAATTTAGGGTATTCTGTGATTCTAAGTGGTGAATCCATGCTCAGGAACAGGCCTTTGGAGTTGGTGGAGCAGGTCTCTTTCCATATCCCTGATTTATGCAGGTTGAGTGTCTATGGTCCTGGTAAGGAGCTGTGCTTCCCATACCACCTCTCCCAGATCATCCCACTCACACCTGGCTGGATGAGGTGAGGGTTGGGAGCAGCCTGTGCAGAGCCCCTGCGTGAGGATGGGCAGGCTTTGGATCTTGGAGGGGTCAGGCCATAGGAGCTTGAAGTTGCTGCTAGGCAGTGCCTAGAGACTTCCCAGAGACTCAGGCTGCTTCCCGTGCAAAGTTCATCCCTAATCAAACACAGCGCCTGGTGGGGTTGTTTGCAGAGGTCACGTGAAGGGAGGGGAGACTCCTGCTGCTGTCCCTGGGCCTGGAGCCCAGCGTGAGCAGAACGAAGAGGAGTCAGGCACCCTCCATGTCTCCAGTCAGACCTTCCTTGTGGGAGGGGACTAGTGTCAGCCTGACGCCTCTCCGGATCTGCGACATCTCCCTGCATTCAGCAGTTGGAAGCTTCAGTTGCATTCACTGTTCTTCTGTGTTCAGACTCTTGGGTTGTCTGCAAGACGTAGGCAGGGAGGTTTGGTGCCTTTGCTGGTACCAACTCCAGTGCTGCCAGAACTTCCTGGGACTTTTGGGTTTTAACTTCTCCCTTGCCCACCTGCTGGGGATCTTGTGTTCCATGTGCATGGAAGTACAGTGTAGAAAGTCTCACTGCCGTCCCATGAGCAAATGTGTCCTTTTTTTGGCTGATGATGGAATGAGATTTTAAATGTTAAAATATTGCATTAAAATCCCTAAAAATTGAACTTTTGGCTGCGTGGGGTTTGTTTGGTTTTGAAATCCAGGCAAATAATCCCATTGGGCATTGCTGTCACTTTTCACAGGACTTTAAAAAAAAAGGAAAAAAGAAAAAAGAGAAGGAAAAATCCCAGAAAAACAGAAAGTCAGTCTCTGGATGCACGCAGAGTCTGTGCTTGGGAGGCAGTTTTTGAGCAAGCCATGATTGCTGTGTGGAAGAGCTTTGGCATATCCTGACTTGTGAATGACTTTGACTTGGCAGTAGTGACTCTCTGTAAGCCATTTACAGAATGAACAGAAGCATCTAAGCAGAGAGTAGAGGGATGTGTCATTTCTGGCTTTGGTGAGGACACAGATATCCTGACTAAAGAAGAGTGCATCTGATCTGCACAGCCCCGCAGAACACTCCCAGGAGTTTGTCCATCTCTGGCAGGCTCAAGACTGAGCTGGGCTCTTGGGCAGAACAACTGGATGCTGCCAGTGCAGTCAGGAGCCTGGACAGGCCAGGAGATGCTGAATGAGCAACTGAAAATGTGTTGGAGAGCAGCCAGGGAGAAGGAGAGTTGAAGGAGAATGCACTGTGTCACCCTTCTTTTCAAGGAATCATGGAATACCCTGAGCTGGAAGGGACCCACAAGGATCAGAGTCCAGCTCCTGGCCCTGCACAGACACCCCAACAATCCCACCGTGTGCATCCCTGGGAGTGTTGTCCGAACATTCCCTGGAGAGTCCTTTCAGTGCCCCACCACCTTTTCCTTGCAGCCAAGAAAAAAGAAGTATTTACTTCTGAATTCAGTGAATCAGTAGGAAAAGAGATGGGGTTTCAGCTGACAGAACCATTTTCCTGTACTGGAACAAAATGTGAAGTTTATTAAATGGTACTTTTAAACGTGGGCTTCAGGTGTTGTTGATAAGATGTTCTCTGTTAGAATCCTGGTAACACCACAATAGTCCTTGACAGGCAGGTGCTAAAGGATGAATGCATTCACCCCCACACACTTCCCCAGTGCTTGGGTATCATCTGTTAAGAGCAGAATTTGCTTTAAGCTGTGATAATAACCTTGATCCTTAAGGTGCCTTCATGGAAAGTAAACCTAAAACACATTAAAAAGTCATCAGGGCTTCGTTAGGCAGTGCTGCTGTGTGCCAGAAGCTGGGGAGATATAAATAAGGAAATGTTACTTGTCTTCCTGCTTGACAAATGGGTAGAGGAATCTGCTTTTGGCCACTGCAGGAGGAAAGTAACTAAACAGACACTGGATGTTGCAGCAAGACAGTTCTGACCTGTTTGTGGTCTTCCAGTATCTTGTTAGAATTTGACTGTAGTTGAGGTGTGATGGAATTGGCTGTACTGAGTGTCTGACATCAAATTAGTGACACTGAAAAACTTAGCTGGAACGTTGAACTCAAACTCTCCTTGCTACAGCAAGAGAGAAAAGGTTTCTTATTTTTTCTTAACTAATTCCTTGAACTCCAAACAGCAAATTGGCAGTGTGGCACTTAGGAACCTGCTCAGCTGTGCTGGGCTGTGCCAACCAGAGAGGCCAGGCTGGTGTGGCTGGCTGAGCTTCCCAAAGCCACCCAAGGTAACTAAATGCCAAATCCCACTGGGATTTTATTCTCTTTGCAGTCTGTGTCAGAGTAAATAAAAGTGAGTGGGAGTTGGGTCTCTAAGCGCCCTTGGCTCCCTTGAGAGTCCTGATTACCCAGGACTTTAGTAGATGGAGGTGACGTTAACTTTCCTGTTTGATTCTTCTGGTAGGAAAAACTTGTTGCGTGCACAAGGATCTTTGGACTTGGGTGGTGTTGGTGTGGGATTTAACAAGTTTTTAGGCCTTGGGTTGTTGAGTGAATGCAGTTACAATGGCATTATAATCCATGAGAGAAGCTTTTATTTTTGTTCTCATGAATCAGCTTTTTCATTTATGTAACTTTCTATGGTTTCTGGAGCAAGCCATGGTCTTGTTTAGGGAAGTGCAGACTTTGTCCTTTGTTCCAGCTATATTTTTGGCTTGTATTCCAAAATCTGGTCTCTGGGGTGGTACCTTATGCCAGGCTAAAGCCCTGTTGCAGACAGCCCATGTGTGCTGCCAGACGTGATGTAACCTCCAGGTTAAATTGCAAAACCCTTTTGGTAGCCTGGATTTTCCCCCAGCCTCACCCTTGAGTGGAGGTCCCTTTGCATCCTTTCACCTTTTCTTGCTGTTAAAAGGTGTCTTCCAAACCCACACGTGAGCAGCAGGAATGTGGTTGTTGCTCTTAGTGGGAGCTGGAGCCTGTTCCCTCCTGCCCCAGGTCCTGGGCTGGTGATGCTGACACAGCCCAGGGTCGGTGGGTGCCTGGTGGTAAAAACCATTTCCAATTTTAAGCTGTTGGGGTCTGACCACATCAAACCAGCGCTGCTGTGCAGGATTCACGAGGATATTGCCATGGGCTTTCCCAAAGGACCCTGCAGGGAGAGAGTCATATGGAGTACACATGGAGTCCGTCTGGTCTCTGCAGAATTTCGGGAAAATAAAAAAAAAAGAGCAGCACAAGTCCAGCATGAACTTTTCCAGCCTCCTGTGTTTGATTTCGGTCCCGTAAGTTCATGGTGGTTTTGCTGTGTTTGTCCTCAATCTCATACCCTCCAGACCAGAATCCATCGGGAGAGACAATGATGGCACCATTCGTGTAATGCTCTGCTTAAAATAACCAGAACAAAGAAGTGCCTTGAGTTCTGTGATGGTAATTACCCAGACCTAAAAATAAGCAGACGTTCTACCAGGCAGGGAGAAATAGGAGTGAGACAGGGATTGCTGGGAGACACCTGGCAAAGCTCTGATCAATCCAGGTCATTGCTGGAGTTACCTGCGGGTTTCCCACCCTCTAACGACATTTACAGTGACACCATCAGAACTTGCACATTGGATTTTTTAAGCTAATATAGGGGGGAAAAAATTGTCTTATTCATACAAATAAAACCAACAAAACCACTCTAGACAAAAAAAAAAAAAAAAAAAAAAAATAGTTTCTGGAATATTAGAGTAAAAGCAAGGAAAATTTTGATGGAGGCCAGGACTGAGGCCGCTCGGAAGGGAGCCCTGTTGCCATGTGCTGGGGTGGAGAATGAGCTTAGGGGGCTGTCAGGAATCTGACATTTAAATCCATGGCTGAGCTGCTGGGCTGTTTAACTCCTACAAATTAGCTTGTAGTGGGATGAGAAATTTCTAGGCATTTTGCAGCTCATTTGCAAGGAGGAGCTTCTGCATTAGGGACTGGGGTGAAGAGGGCAGGGTCAATTGAGAAATTAGGTGAGACAGATAAAAACCCCAATAGTTTTACTCTAATTCTGAAAAGTGGCAGTGGATTGTGGCAGTGTGGCCACACCTCAGTCCACAGGACACCCTGTGACGAATCAATTTGTCTTGGCAGCACTTGGCATTCCTCATGCTGCCCATTCCTCCCCGGAAAATCACTTCCGGGGGGTTTCCACCTTGCTGCTGCAGGCTGCCAGCGGAGTTTGCTGAGCATTTCTTGCCTTACTTTTCAGCTTATCCATCTTCAGGAAACTCTGAAGCTTCTGGGGAGCTGATGGCTACAAGTCTGGCCACAACCAGTAGCATAATCAGGAGTTTGGACTTCACCTTCCTGCACAAAGCAGCTGCTTCTGGGATTTAAAGATTTGCTCCCACTAAGGATGAAGCAGCGTCTTTAAAACCGTCTTTAAAACCATCATTGGCATACAGTACAACTGCTTTAAAGCTGTAGTTGCCTTTGCTTATCTGGAACCCAGAGGGCTGGAATTGGAAATGGAAAAAAATCCCCTTTTAAATGTAGTGTCTTGAAACTGGATGGAGAAATGTGTAAGATCCTGCTCTAAGGTGTTGCTTACCTGTTGTCCTTGCGCTGGATCCCAGCTGTAAGTTGGGAGAGGCAGTTCAGGACACACCTGCAGCAGGAGCTGGAATTGTTGGCTGAAATTGTTATGGTTGAAAAGAACTTTGAGATCATTGACTCCAACCATCAACCCAGCCCCAGCCCAATGCTCATTACTAAATCATGTCCTCAGGTGCCACATCCACACCGTTTTTGGACACTTCCAGTGAATGGTGACTCCACCGCTTCTCTGGGCAGCTGTTTTAATATTTCATAAACCATTTCCATGAAGAACATTTGAATTCTACTTCCTAACATAAACCTTACCTGGTGCATCTTGAGGCTATTCCTTTTGTCCTGATGCCATATAACTGACGATATATCGATGGCTGGGAATATCATAAGAAATCTCTTTGTAATTCTTTTAAGTCCTCACAATAAAGCATGAGCCATTTTATCCCATCATTGGGAAAGAAATTAATAAAATCTGTGGTTTTTTTCCCTGCATGGAGGTTGGTACACAGGAGCCTCAGAAGTGGTGGAGAAGCCCCGTGCCAAGGGCCAGGACAGCAGAGCTTCAGTCAGCAAGTTTGTTGTTGAATCAAAACAGCAGCGCTCAGACTGTAAACTAAATTTGAGTTCCAGTGGTCCATAAATAGATTTCCAAAACATGTGTATTGTCCAACAAGGATTTATTTATATACTGAAAAAATAACAAGGCTGAAAAAACAACCCAAACCCCTTTTTGGCCAGCAGTGTGGACTGGACTGTGCTCTGTGTGTGTGCCTGTGTACACCAAATGAGACAGACCCTTCTGTGAAGTTCAGTTCCCAAAAGTGTTTGAAATCAGTTTCCCTGCAGTGGGGTGGTGCTGGGAGAAGTTGGCTCTTGAGCAGCCAGCACAGTCCTGGCTGGAGCTGAGGCTGGAGTAATGCCTGCTCGCTGGAGCAAGGTCCTGCAGCTTCATCCCTCCCTCCTTTCTGCTTATTATCTTCTAGCTGGGTTATTTTTAATTTTTTTTTCAACAAGTAAAGATTTGGAAGTTAATCGAAAATGTTGCAGCATTTTCTGGAAAGTTTATTCCCACTTTGAGGTTAAAATTTTATTTTTGATGGATTAATTTGTTGGCAAACATCACCTGTATGTACTCTTAGCAGCTTTGATGTGGTTTCTCGTGTTACTGACATCACTGATGGGAGTTAGATCTAAGAACAATAAATTGAATTTCTGATGTGTACTGAAGTGAGGGGCAATACTTGTTCACAATTCTACGCTCATTTTTATTATCTATTTTGTGCCCATGCTTTGTTGAAAGCTTAATGTTTCATGATTGGCTTGTAACTGGAAAAGAAGGGAATCTTGGTACCCAGTGGATTTTGCAGCACAAGATCACAGTGTGGGGTGAGACTGCTTAACCACCAATAACTTGCCATAAAGATATTTCTGTCTTGGGACCAGACCCTGAAAGCCAAAACAAAGAGAAAATAGATTTATTTCATTAAATGTTCCTTGCAGTATTATCTTGGGAACATCATTAGCAAGAAGTAAAATATCTCCACTCACCTTAGGAATTGTTTTTCTCCCATGTGTGTTGAGGCAGAGAAACCAGGATATGTTTCTGTTTCTGGGGTTGGGGTGAAGACACCTGTGAGCCAGACGGGCTGTTGCCAGGGCTTCTTTGTTCCCAGGCAGGGCAGTGGGGAGCTCCAAGGGATGCAGCCCTTCCTCCCAGCAGTACTGACTTCACCTGCTCCCACACCTTCTCCTTCCATCCGTCTGTCTCCATCCCACTGGGATTTTCCCCTGGTCTGTATCTGTTGGAGTCCAGGGCATTCCTTTGGTTGCCCCGGAGGGTCAGGGACCTGGGCAGGGGGGTCTGGGACCTCAGCCCAGAGCCCAGAGCTCAGACACTGGATTTGATTTCAGTCCATGGGAGAGGCTTCTTGCACTGCAGGAAGCATTGCAGGCCACAAGAGTGTAAAAAATAGTAGTTTAGTATATCACAGGGTGGAAAAACAGTGGGTTTGGGATTTTTGGCATTGAAGTGAATGGGGCAAGATGGAGAATTTGGGGCGTTGTCTCCTTCTTCTTCATTCTTCTTCCCTCACTCCATTTCTGCAGTGACATGGCACAAAGTAGTTAGTGAGGATTGGGTCAGAGTAAAGATGACCTTTTTAGTAATAGTGATAGACATTGGTAAGAAATAGTCAATAAAGAATACGTAGCAATTAGTATAAAAGGACAGCCCAGAGACAGGAGGAGTCACCAGATGTCCGAGCCACGGCAAACACCTTTTGGACACTGAGAAAATTGTAAGATAAGAACTAATAAACGAAGCATGTAACCTTGAAGACTCCATCTTTTCCTGTGTTTGGCACAGACCTTTGCAGAGGGCCAGAACTCTAAAATCACCTGAATGCCGGGGAATTTAAGCTCCAGGAAAAAAGAGCCCCCGACATCTATCCATCCATTTTGCTCATTCCCTCTACTCCTGCTCCCAGCCTCTTCCCTTCTTTACAGCTATCTATCCATCCTTATCTTCAGTTTCTCTCTTCTTGGGCTTTTGTGTCTCCATAAATCCTCCTGCCCCACCAGGGCTGATCCCGAGCCTCAGGGCCCCGCTCGGCTCCCCAGCTCCTGCACTGACTCCAGCACATTCCTGGCTCTCCACTGCTGCTCTCGGCCCTGCACAATGTGTCAGGAGCACTCGGAATAAACAAGGATTTTCGTGTTTGCCAACTGCAATGAGCTGCCCTTTACTGGCCAGAGTGGCTTCAGACATGACAGTTGTTTACATAGGCCGAGGTGCGTGGTCTGGGAAGGCGCTGGCCGCTGTCCATGCCTGCCCAGGCAGCTGGAGAGGTTTTCTGGGAAGCGAGCACTGCGTGTTGACAGGCGCATCCTGAAGAAAGGCTCCTCGCTCCTTCCCAAACATGGGCAGCAGGAACCATCTTCCAGGCTCTGTCCTGAGGAGAACGTGTGCCCTGTCAAGTAAGACAAAACACCCTGAAGCAGCAGCAGACGTCTCTTGCTCTATTTTTGGCCCTTCCCTCCCGTTGCTATTCCACGGCCTAAAATTAATGGAAGTTTTCTAAATAAAATCCCATAAAATAACAGGATCTGGCAGCTCAGTGTCCCTGTTGCCCAGCAGTTGGTGCCCTCTTTCTCTGGAGCATTTTCTGCTCTTATGTAAGTGCTCATCACCATGGCAGGAGGACTTGTCTGGAGAGCTGGGAGAAAACATTGCTGCTTAATCTTCCAATTTTTTTTTTGTCTGGCCAGAAAACTAGGGTTCCAGACTAATATTCCTCATGTATCAACACCATCCTTGCTTTTCTGTGGAGTCCTCTAGAGAATTACCTTCCTTGACTACAGACGGCCTGAGCGCAACAGAGACCAAACTTCATGCTTGCCTTGCAATGGTGCCTTTTATAGGAGAAAAAAAGTACATTTCCAGCTTTATCAGCTCTTCAAAAACAAGCAGAGAGGGTTGTGATCACCCTTTGGAGCCACAGTCATCAGTTTGGGATGTGGTTGTAACTCCTAGAGCTGAAAAAACAACCCAGACTGTCCCGCTGTGAGATACTGGGAGGGTGTGAGGATGTGTGTGTGGCTGAGACAATCTATTTGTCAGAATGATTAAATTAAAAAAAAAAAAAAAAAAAAATAGAGTGACTTCTCAGGGAGGGTAAGAATTCCTGTCCAGCTCAGAGCTCTTGTTTTACATGGAAGAGTGTACAGGTTAATGGTAGGGCAGGTAAAAGCTTGGTCTAATTCCTCAATAATTTTGGGGCATCTCAAAGTGTGTTCTCACTAACTAATGGATTTTGGACAAGTTAAGAACCTGAGAGTAGTAAAAACTATTTGGATCTGAAATTTAGAAAGTAGGAAATGGTTAATTAAAAATGTAACTGATTCAGGGGAAAAAATTACTACCAGGTCATACTGACAGAAGAGTTTACAGTTCCAAAGACCTTTCTCTTATTTTAGCCCTACGGAACAGTTCATGAAGGAGGTGCTCCCTGTTTTTCCCCTCTGAGCTGTAGAACATAACAGAGAAAAGCTTCCCTCTGCTTCTCCTGCTGCTGTTGGAGGCAGGCAAGGAAACCTCTTACCCGGAGCTTTGAGTCTGCTGAGAATGTTTTTATACAGCCTCTACACAAATTATTTCCTCGTGGTGCTGTTAACTCCTCCAGTTTGATTTATTTTTAGCTGCGATGAAAATTAGCAATATCCTTGTGCTTTGGGGTGCTCACACAGCGAGTCCAGCGGCTTCTGTGCTGACGTGGTCAGAGGAATTACATTGGCTTCTCAGCAGGCAGCTTCCCTGCTGGGGCTGGGAGCACATTTCCCTCTGTCAGGAGAGCAAGATCTGTCCCTTTGTGCTGCTCGGAACTGGACGCACCCCTCCTGAGCTCTGCTTTAACCTGCCATGGATAGAGCAGCTCCAGACTGCGTCAGGGAGTGCTTGAAGATTCCCTTTGGGATTTGCCGGGCTCTGTTCCCCAGCCCACATCCCTCTGGGCAGCAGTCTCCTCATACTCCCTACTGCTCCTGGCGCTCCCGGCGTGGCTGGGTGCCCGTGGGTGCGGGGCTGTGTGAGCCGGGGCACGGGCTCCATATTTGGCTCCGGGCTGGCTGTCCCTGACCCCGGCAGCTCCGGGTTTGCCTGTGGCCGTATATGGAGCGGCTGCTCCGGCAGCTGCGGCTGACCTGAGTTAGCACCAGCAACATCTGTGTGAAGTGCCGCTCCTGCGGAACCCAGCTCATTATGGTAAAGCCAGGCCTTGGACTGGCTTTGCAGCCAAGGGCGTAATTTGAAGAAAACAAATTTCCCATTAAACTCCATTTTTGTATTGTTTGTGCACAGTTATAATCTCCTTTGTGGTGGTAAAGTCATGCAGAGGGAGAGCAGAGCATAAGCAGAATGTCTCTGTGTCACGAAGTCAGTAATTCATAGTGACAGTAATAAAAAGCTCCTTCCTTCTGCAGAGCCAGCACTGTGCTTGCCACGCAGATCCTGCTTTTCCCCTAGGTGCTGTGTGAGTGCACAAGGACTGGTGGCATCAGGTGTGGGACCTCACCCAGCTTCCCTGACACCAGTTGGGATGGGGATGTGGGGTCACAGTTCTCCAGAGGCTGTACCTGCCCTGCTGACACCCAGGACACAGCGGGAGCGGGGTTTGTGTGCAAAGAAGTGTGAACCAAAAATGCTCGGTGAGGTCTCTTGTCACTGAGGTGGACAAAAGTCTGGACTTTCAGAAGGAATGGGGGGTTCAATCTGTGCTTCCAAGGGCACAGGGAAGCGGTTTGTACCTCAAATGTGCCTCCAGCAAACTCCACTGCACCTGATAAAACAACGTTCCCCTGAGTAAAATCTGGCCAGCACCAGGGCCCTGCTCACACCTCTGTATTTGGGTGGGCACCTTTAAGGTGCCCAACACTCGCATTTGTGTAGGGACAGCACCTGTACAGTTTTGTACCACCCAAGTCAAGGCTCAGCTCTGACTCTTCAGAAGATACTTTATGATTCTAAGAATTTTCTTACCACTCCCACTTTCAACCTGGTTTGTGCCCCTTGGTTTCTGTATTGAATCCCAGAGCAGCATCAAAAATTATTTCACTGATTTCGTTTGCCTTGTCTCCCTCCCTCCCTCCTTTGTGACAGATTAAAAAGCAGCAGCAAGATGTGTTAGGCTTCCTGGAAGCCAACAAAATTGAATTTGAGGAGAAGGACATCGCAGCTAATGAGGAGAACCGGAAATGGATGCGGGAGAACGTCCCTGAGGACAGTCGGCCAGCGAGCGGGAACCCTCTGCCCCCTCGGCTCTTCAACGACAGCCGCTACCTCGGGGTAAGGGCTGCTGCAGCTCTCCTGTGCTCATCCCACTCACCTCCAGCTCTCCTGTGCTCATCCCACTCACCTCCAGCTCTCCTGTGCTCATCCCACTCCTCTTCCTCACTGCCACCACCTGTGCTTCACTGTGGTGAGCAGCAAGGAAGGGCTTGCCCAGCTGCAGTTGCCCAAAATGGGAAGGTTGTAGGAGGTGTTAGATATTTCCCCCCATCTTGGGCTTTTAGTAATAATTGATTCTTGAACATTCTAGCCACACCATAGGGGAGATTAAAATGTAGACCTCTTGATTTGTATCCTACCTTGCAGTACATATATAATTTTCGTTTCCTGCGGGTTTTTTCCCATTTTATGGCTTTGAAAATTCCCAGGTTTTTTTAATCCTCATTTTCCCCGTGATTTTGAACTAACGCCTTAGAGAAATCTGTCCCTTTTACACCAACCTTATGTTCTGTAGCAAGTTCGGAGATGTGTTCTGCCCCTGTGGGGTTTGCCAGTAAGTGTGAATCCCAGATCATATGAATTGATGTCTGCCATGATCATAAATCAGTTTTCTGATCCTTCTTGGATCAGCTCTGCTTGCCACAAGGAAGGCTGCTGTGCTTCACTTACTGCAGGGCCTTGGACAGATTAAAACTTGTGTTGCAAACACAAATCCTACTGTAATTATTTTAATGCTTGATCAAAAGTAAGTTGCCCTGCAGTACTTGTACCCAGCAGGCCATGCTTGAATGATTATTAGATTAACTGTTTTATTTTAAAAACTTAGTATCTTCTGAACAGAGCTCACAGTGTACATTCCTCGTGTCCTTTTGAAGTCTGGTTCTGACCTGCACAGTCTGTAAGTCAAGACCTGCCAGTTCTGGACCTTTGTGAGACAAATCTCTGCCTACTGAAAGAAACTATTCTCAATGTGCCAAGAATTTTTCTTGCTTGTAACAGAAGCAGAACTTGAAATAATATCCACAGTGAGCTGTTGTGCCATTTGGCTCTTAAAATTTTACTGACTGGATGTGACATGGAAAAAGGTTGGTCTGGGGTGGCAAACATAAGGACCAGTAGTTATCTGAGAAGGGGCTGGTGACAAGGTTTTTGCTATGGGTTTATTTCATCCCTAAAATTTTGGTCGATGTCACGCTGAACTTCAGAAATTCGGTCAGTTTGTGTTGCTGGATTTGAGTTGCTACAGTTCAGCTTTCAGGAAGGTAAAAGTTAAATCCGTGCCCAGAATTTGAACCTCTTTCTGTGTTTATCTGATGCCTCTCAAGCATGAAGTTCCCAGTTTGTTCCATCTGATGCAGCACAACTGGCAGAGCAAAGAGCAAATTGGCCTTCCTGGCCTCTGTGCCAGCAGAGAGGCTGGAACTGGAGATGCTGTGTGGGCTGGCATGAGCCCTCCTCCTCAGGCCCAGGAATTCCTGTCCTGGGAGATGCTGCAGAGCAGGCTCATGGACTGTGCACCAGCAAGATAAACAATCCCTTTGTTATCAAGCGGCCCCACTCCTGTCAACAGAAGGGCTTCAGGGAGGATTTACCATAATCACACACATTTTTATCAAACCAGCACGCAAATGCTGCATGTGCAAATGGAGCAATAATTTGATATCCCTGAAGTCCAGGCAGCTGGAATCTTCTGCTCTCTGTACTTTGTTCTGTTCTAGCTGCAGCAGCCTCTCCTTAGAGCTGCCCCCCTCAGTTGCTGTTCCTTGGGCTTTTGCCTCCCAGACAGTCAGGAATCCAGAGCAGCGTGCCCTAAACAGCTCTCCCTGACTCCAGCCTGAGACGAAGCTGCTGGCTGCCTTGGGCTTCCCAGCCAGGACTCTGCATGGAAACATTGCCCAGGAAAGCTGGAAGAGGCTGGTAATGAGCATCAGTTAAAAATGGAGAGCAGGAAAGTCATTGGACTGATCCCTGCTGAGTTCAGAAGCTGGAGTGAGGGAATTATGTGGTAACTTGGACAACAGTGAGCTTGCACAAAACTTCTGGGTTCCTTTAGTTGGGGTTTGGCAACTCGTATTTTTTCTTCATTTATTTATTTATTTATACCTTCATTTTCCTGGGAAGCAGCTGTGTGTGTTTAGGGCATTTGTAGTGCACTGTGAGCGAACAGTGCCACCCCATTGCCTTCACTTGCACAGACTAATCCTTAATAGGAAATGTGATGGGAAAAGTGTAAGAGTTCCAATTGAACTTCTGACAGATTTAAGAGCTGGAGTCCACAGTTGCACAATTGCCATCCCTATCTGGAATCAGCAATGACATCTGGGAACATAAGGGTTTCTGATGACAAGGTCCAGACTCAGTTGCTTCTTCAGGAGGAACGTCCACACCAGAACAGTGACAACACCTGCCTTGTGTGGAGTCTGTCCCTTTGGGAGAGGCTAGAGCACTTCACAGCAACATCTTGTTGGGACGTAGAATGAACTTGCAGCTTGTCCCTTTCCAGCCAGACCAGTTTGTGTGCTCTTAGTGCTAATGCCACGTACCTGAGCTAACGCTGGATTTTGCATTTGGCCACAGGAAACAGCTTGCTTGGTGTGGGTTGGGTGACACCCCAAACTGAGTTGAGATTATTTCTGACAATTCACTCCTCTGTCTTTTATTCCCTACCTCCCTACTGCCACGGTGAAGGACTACGATGCTTTCTTCGAGGCACGGGAGAACAACGCTGTGTATGCATTCCTGGGCTTGACTGCACCTCCTGGATCAAAGGTAGGTGAGCACCTCCTCCCAGGGAGCCTGTGGCTTTCACCTCCTCCTTCTCTGCTCAGAATAGGATCTGGTTCATGTGCTGTCATTGTTCCCATCAATCTCCCTGGGAGATAGTCAGTCTCCAGAGGCTTTCACGCTTCAGTTTCAAAAGAGGAGTTAATATTTGCACTGAAGAATGCATAAGAAACCTAGATGAAAAAATAATTATCCCAAAATCAGACTGTTTTCAATTCAGTAAAATAATTTAATTAATATGAATTTTTGATGAGATTTTTCTACAAGAAAATCTCTTGAAACCAGAGCCACTGTTTCTGAAATAACACGGTCTTGTTCAGAGTAATTTTTCCCTCTGGCTTGTTATCCAAAGCTTATTTTCCTTTGCCAATTATGAACTGGGCTGCTGCTTTGCGAATGCAATGGGCTGGAATTCTCCTTTTGATTTTGATAGGATAAGACAAGCCTGCTTTATACATTTCACTTGACAGCAGCAGGATCCTCCAGGTCACTTCCAGCTTTCCTGTTCCAGTGGATAAACACGCCGCTCCCTTTCAGCTTTGCTCGTGTTCGAGTCAAAGGTCATGCTGTGCACATCACTAAGAGACCTAATTTTAAAGGTGGATGGTGACCCAAGAGCAGTGAGCACTGCAGCTTGTGGGGCAGACTGAAGCAGTTTTGAGAGCCAGGTTTCCAGCAGTAGTTCCACTGGGATGTTGTGATGAGGAAAAACTGCCTCGTGCAGAGTTCTGCACCCTAGCATTACCAGATGCACACAGGCCACGGTCCTGGTGAAGTTCCTTGGAACATCTCCACTGCACTGCTCAGCAGAATGTGCAGGATGGAGCCAAGGAACCAGGAAGCAATCCTGAGACTGTGGGATGCAGGGAAGCTCGTGCCTTTCCCCTGGGAAGTGCAGTGGTACCCGAGAGCAGCTGCTGCCATAACAAATCAGGTCACCTGTCTCAGTAACGTTGGAAACGTCGCTGCTTCCCAGACCTGCTGGCTGACAGGAGCTCTGCTTCTGTCCTAAGGGATGCTCCAATTCTGTCCTCACCTGAGGAAAAGGTGAATTTTAAACAGGAGGGATAGAACACAGCTGTACTCTGAATTTCTGTGTTGTGTTGGGCTGATGACGGTAAATAACCTTTGCAGAAGTGACATCCTGCTCCTTCATCCTGTCTGGGCTGACTTTGGGAATCCCTCTCACAATCAGGATGTCCAGTCAAGTCGGTTGCAGGCTGCTGAGGAGGATACACAGATTTGTAGGTGCTGAAATTCATGTTTCCAACATAGCTGTGTGCAGCTCTGTAGGGAATGATATGGCAACTGCAGAAAATGACAGGAGGCTGGGAGCAACCTTGGCAGGAAACCTCCACTCAATGCCCTCAGGAGAGATTTGGGAAGTTACTTGACTCTGAACACAGAGGTTTGATACTAATGCTAAACAGGACTGGCTCAGAAGTTAGCATGGTAAATTCACGTAACTATTTTCTGAGCCCTGGAGGTTTGGTTTATCCTTTGGATCTACAGCCTCTGGGAAAGGCTGGCCTTCAGTTTATCTTAAAAGCTCTACTTCAAGCAGTATGGATGGGTGTTAAAGGGAGAGGATTTTGTGAGGTAAAAGCTATGTTTAATTATTTCTTTATTAAGGATTTGAGGACTGAGAGGATGCTCAATGAGGGGGCTTGAGAGAGAAATAAGGAAAAGTATGAAAGAGGGACAGTGTCAAGCCTGGAAAGCTGAGCCTCTCCCAGATAACTTGCAGGTCTATGCCCAAGGAAATGGAGTTTGACCTCCAAGAAAAATAGGTTAGCATATTGCTTGTACCAACCTTCCTGGGCATAAGGAAAGTACCAGGAATCCTCTCCAGCTTTCTACTGCCTGTTTTGAAGAGAAGTACTTTGTCTTGAAAAAACCCCAAAAAACCAGTGAGACGTCACCATTGTAGTGCCCGAGGCTGGTTAAGGAAGTTGTTACAAAGCCAAGGGAACCTTTTCCTCTTTCTTACCATTCAAAGTACCACTTCTCTTTTACAGAATATCAAACATGCTGCTTTTTTCCAGGCTTTGTAGCTCTTTTTGATCTTCCTTTCATTGCTCACCTGCCTTTTGTGCCGCGGATGGCCAGGATATCCTCGCATGAGGCCTGTGGGTGCACGGTGACATCTGAGCCCTGGTGACATCCTGGCCCAGTTCTCTGACCCATGACAGGCCAGCAGAGCAGAGCACGGGCCAGGAGCACGGCAGCTCCAAGCCAAGCTCTTCCCACGCCCTGAGTTCAAAGGCAGGATCAGGGCAGTTAGCCAGGAAAACCAGTGAGCCACCACGTCCAAGATAGGGGAGATTCGCGTGGGACTTCCTGCCCTGCAGGATGGGGTCACTCACTGTGTCTCCTCAAAAACTCATACAGGCTTCTTGGAAATTCCCCTCTTAGTCCTTTCTCCTCATGCATTTTGTTTGTTTAGCAGTGCTGGCTCATGGTAACAATGATTTTGAATCTGTTATCTTGAGTATTTCTATGCAGTCACAAATGCAAATGACATAAACGCATCTTGGCAGGTGTTGAACTTTGTACTTTCAAATAAACCAGGCTGTCCCCACCTGGTGCAGAGGTGCTGCACTGAGGGCACTGGGAATTCATCTCTCACTCATCTCCGTGTAGGATGTAGTGCCTCTAGCAGGTAATTAAATTAATCTGCAGTCAAAAGTACACTGGGAGAAACCAAAAGGAAATTCCTTTTGCATTTCTTCTGTTGTCATTCTGTTCCCCTTTGTGATTACCTTACAAAGGCTGAAAGAAGATTGAAAAATGCAGGTTATTGTTTTATAATGTTCCTTTGGAAATACACTGAGAAACTACTAACGTGTAATTTTTTTTTGCTGTTCCAGGAAGCTGAAGCACTGGCCAAGCAGCAAGCATGAATTTCAACTGCCTTAAATGTCTGTAAAGGGAATTTCCACAGCTTTTTATAAAATAGTCCAACTGTCTCTGCTTCAAGAAACGTAGATGTGATTTCTAACATTTAATTGGTGCTTGCAGCATTCACTGTCCGTAACACAAATTGAACAAAGGATGGAAATGGAAATTTCAGGGTAGGGAGCAGGAGTGGGCTCTGATGGAAGCCGAAGCAATCAGACATGAATAAGTTACATTTAGTTTAAACTGTCCTGGCAATTCATCCATTTTGTGTAAACTTAAAGAAACTATTTTAGTACTAAAAATGTAGATGGGTTTTACCTAAAAATCCAACTATTTAAAACTACGGAAAACAGCATCTAAAACCTTGTCAGATACTAATTTAGTGCCTGAGTTGCCTCAAAAATGTTACTGAGTTACGCAGTAAATTTTCAGTGTCTTTCCTGGTTTCAGATGAATTTGTAGGTGGTACCATGTAGTTTAACCATTGTAGTCACTTTGGAAGGTTGTGTTTGTCTTCTGTAGATTGGATATTTAAGGTTTGTATTGTTACACACTGAACAGGTGATAAAACCCCCAACAAACCCCATGTATTTTTCATTTAAGTGATTTGTGTGGGCTCTTAGGACAAAAAGGGCAATGGACATGGGTCCCTCACTCACAGCTGCCTAAGCACGAGCGATGACACATCTGGGGCAAGATTCGATGTTGCAAACAAGCCAAAACAGCCAGAAATGGCCTTTCCTTACCTGTGTAAGGGTGAAAGCCTTTAATGTATTTCTCTACAAAAATACCAGTTCACACTGCTTAGAGCATTAAACACCACACTGCATGTTCAAGTAGCCATTAGGTTCATATAGTATTTTTTCAAATGAGGAAATAAATGTTTGAATAGCGAAAGTTATTGTAATTAAGTGAGGCTTCGTTTTTTTAAGGTTTAAAATCTTCATTTCCATTCTTATTGCCATATCATAGAGCTCTCACAGGAACTGCAGATCTCTCAGTGTCACGTGTGGGTGAATTTACCACGTGCAATATTAACCTGTGTGTTCTCCCACTGCTCATGCGGGAGGCTGTAATTCCTGGCCATATTTTAATTCCTGGTTTATCATTTTGGGAGCCTGGGAAGCAGTTGGAAGCTTGTGCTTACAAAAGTAGCACATCATCACAAGGCAGAGGGGTGGATGGATGCTGCCTTACCTTAAAAATTAACAAACACACATCTGTGCTTTTTTATTAACAGCTTTTGTCTGGAATTACTGCAATTCTGTGAAATTTATGATCTTTTGGGGATGGAAGTCTGGTTATGTTTTAAATCCAGCACTAGATTTTGTTGTTCACTATGATTTCGTCTTTCTTGAATGAGGTTGTTTTTCTTTCCTAATGTTCACTGAATCTTTCTCTCTGTCTAAATTCCTGCTCCAGTTTTTGGGAACTGTGGAATACTAAGGGAAGTGTGGTAGGGAAAGTGGGATATGACACACAAGTCTTTATAAACACACCAGTTTGCTGTGCTTTTGGTGCAAGTTTGGTGAATTACAGCCATTATTTTGGAGAGGCTGTAATTAAAAGTTGCTGCCAAATTCTGTCAGTTCAGTGACCCAAAACATTCTGAAACGAGGTCAATCCCTGTCTGGACGGTCAAGAAAATTGCCGAGTTTAAGAAAGCAAAGTCACTGCCCTCGTCTGTCCCCCTGTTGCCATATGGGAGCATTCAAACTGTATCAGCATTCCTAAGGCAGCTCTGGTGAGCCAGGCTGAATTATTCCTTTGTCCGGGGGAACAAGGCACTGACACAGACTGAAAATACCGAAAATCTCTTTGTTGTGTGTGTAAAACTTGAGTTTTTTGATACAGATTTCTTGCATGACTTTAGGAGTACCAGGAATCTGTTACCTCTGTGCTGGTTTTCTGTTTCCATGGGTGCAGGAACTGAATTTGTTTTTTTCGTATTTTTCTTCCTATGTAGAAAGCAGGCATTGAGGATTTAACCCGTATGTTAACCATTCCTGTATCATTCCAATAAAGTTGTTTTGGAACACTTTCTCACTCCATGACTTGTTTGCACGTTTTGTTCACAGTTTGGAGTTTGAAGCTGAAAGAGGTGAAGTTTTCAGATGAAAATACTGCTTTTTAAAAGTTCAGGATTTATACAAGGTGAACATTGGTGAAGTCTGCTGGGTTGGATCTCTCACCTGTTGCAGCTAATGGGATTTAATTACTAAATGGGATTTAATTTAGGATACACCTACCCAAAATAGCGTGTCAAGGTTTGGGTTATTTCTCTCATTATCCTGCTTTCCCACTCATTCCCCAGGGCAGGGGACTCATCGGAAGTGGCTGGGATACAGCAGCTGCTCCCACGCTCTGAGCTCACCCACCCCTCCCCTGCTCGTTTACAAACTGTAATTAATGAGCTTTATGCTGCTCACAGCAGGGAGCTGTGTTGTTTTATATTTGTGTTGCCACAGGGCAGTGCAGGATAAATTTTAAACTAAAACTTCATTTACAGCTTCCCTGTTTGCCGGGTAGATCTGCAGGTACCTCCTTCCTGCTTCACGTGCTGAAGTTCTGCAACACCTGGAAGATGTGTGGAGTTACAGAAATGTCGTTCTCTGCCTCTGACCTGCCCTGGGATTTGCCCAAATTCCAGACTTCAGTTCACATCCTCTGGAGGAAACCAGTAACTGGATCTTTTTAAGAGTGGTTGGTAATTTTTACAGGATCAGCTGCTGTGTGAGCAGCTAAAGCACAGGATGACTTCTCGGGGGGATTACTGCTTGTCCTTCTGCAGAGTCTTAGAACTGGCCCGTAGCATGGGAAAAGGGCCACAAATGCCATTTCTAAGTTGTAATGAATCCCATTTACTTCCCCTGTGTATCCACTCCACGTGTGCAACTCAGAAAAATCTCTGCTTTCCTAGGTTTTTTTTAATTAAAAAGTCTTAAGCACCCAGTTGTTATTCATTACTGTAAAGCTCAATGAAAATAGTTTCCCAAAATCTTTAAAAACCAAGCTACACATGTGCATGCAATGTGTGACAACTTTCCCTACACCACATTGCTCAGATCCTAATCCCATGGCACAAATAAATCATTCCCAAATTGCTGCCTTTTATTGAGTTTCCTGCAGAAATATTCTGTGACTTACCCATATTCTGAGAATGTTTTAGATTGAAAGGTTCATTATGACAGTTTTGAAGTTTATTATTAAAAATTTCAGACTGTATCGGTAAACTTGCAGAAATGCAAAAGGATTTTAAAAGCTGAGGCGATAAAGTAGAACTTGCTGGATTACTACAGGTAAGCAGCATAGTGAGTACTGAGTATGCAAAAATACACATTTAGTGCAAAATGTATGTTTTGTATTAATGAAGTATCAGACTTGGCCTTGTATATCTTGTAATGAGTAGTATATTATTGTATATTTGTAAGTATATATACATATACACAACATAGCAATATGTAATTCTTGTATACTGTAGTTTCTTCTAGTAATTCCTCGCACAGGTTGGCTTATTGAAGGTATCATCAGGAACTTTGCAATTTCTTCATTTTAATTTGCTCAGTATTTCAAAATCCTTAATAAAAGGAAACCAGCACATCATTAATCCAATGTCAGCAGCACTATAATTCCCATGTGGCCTCAGTTCTTTCCTGAGCCCTTTGGAAGCACGCAGAGTAGGTTCTTGTGTGTTTACACGAAGCGAATTGGATCAGACGCACATTTTAGAGCCAGGAACTGCCCAAGTCCCGCCCGCCCGGCTGTGAGGGGCCGCGATGGCGCCCGGGCCCCGCAGCGCCTCTGCCGCGCGCCGTTGCTGCGGTAACCAGTGGCCAATCAGCGACCGAGGCGGGCCCTTCCTGCCTTTCTATTGGACAGTATAGCTATCAGTCAACGTTAAGCCTCCGCCCCCTCTTCTACTTAAGCCACGCTGGCTGAGGGCGCGGAGTGTCAGGGGGTTCCTCTGAAGTGGGCTTGCAGCGGGGAGTTCGAGTGAAATTCCCTTCGGAATGGAAAATAAAGGGCCCTTAACAGCTGTGCTTAGGAAAAATCCCCAGCATAAAACCTTTCAAACCAGTCAATATCTGTGTCATGTTTATGTGCGTGCAAAGTACACAGCCTGTGTTGAAAGAAGGGACTTTTTTTACATAACAGACGTAGTTCATATCATTTAGTGTGGTGGTATTTTTTCCCCCGTATACGAATGATATTATATGAGTAATTTTTTATTCTTTTTCAATATATATTCAGCTCTAAATTCTGACATCCTTGCCTTGTTGTTTATCCTAACTGCAGTCTGTGGTCAGCTTCTGAAATAACTGCGGTTCTGTCTCAGTCTGACTTTATTTTGGTAAATAAAAGGGTTTTGGTGAGATCTGATTGAGAGAATACATTGATTTCCTTGGATATTGATGCATTTAACGCCTGAATCCTGGAGTGGTTTGGGTTGGAAGGGATGTTAAAACTCACCTCATTCCTCCCCCTCCATGGGCAGGGACACCTTCCTTAGATCTGTTTGCTGGGTATGAAATTGAAGTTGATTTGCTTTTAGTCACTCCTCACAAATTACCTGACTTGATTTCTTCCTCTCTCTCTCTGTTACTTCTGTGTTCTGTTGAAACAGCTGCACAAAGGTTCCAGCTGCAGCTGGCACTAATTGCAAGCTTGGCGAGGCTTACAACTACTTGGAATTTGATCCTCCCTGGTTCCTGCCCGCCGAGACTGCGGGCAGTGACTGCTGGAGTCCCAGCCTCACCTTCTGTGCATAAATTCCTCATATAAGGTGATTAAAAATCAGGTAGTTTTGAACAGCTTTTAAATATTAAATCATTTTTATATAAATTTGGTGGGAGTAAAAATAGCTTTCATTTTGCCTCCATAAAACCTGAAGTTTTTAAGGAAAATACAGGAGAAAAGGAGGGAAAGAGAGGTAATTTTACAGACTTCATTGAACCTATTTGGCCAGAATTACTCCAAACCTAATTTCTGAGGCACAACATGATTTTCCACTGACAAGGAGGCAGGGTTAGATTGGACATTAGGAAGAAATCTTTCCCTGGTACAGATTGCCCAGAGAAGCTGTGGCTTCCCCATCCCTCGAGGTGTCCAAGGTCAGGTTGGATGGGGCTTGGAGCAATCTGGGATAGTAGAAAGTGTCCCTCCTTGTGGCACTGGATGATAATTTGTGTCTTGCTCCGGTCATTAAACAGTGTCTTTTGTCTTTTTAGAACCTTTTGTCTTGTACTTAATGAGATTCAGCTTCTGCTTCATTGGGGATTTTTATCTTCTGAGAAATAGGAAACTTAGAGAAGCCAGCAACAGAGAACTCTTCAGAGTGTCTGTGCGCTGGGGAGGGGTGGCTCAGTGCGTGAGCTTGGCTTCAGCTTGAAGAGGACACCTCAAACCACCACGGGGGCACCTGGGATGTGCCAGAGTTAATTTTTGAACCCCTAAAGAGTGAGCTTGGTCAATGAGCAACACGGCAGTGCAGAGCTGTCTGTTGGCGGCTGATTTCAGATTGGCACATTGTCCTGCTTGCATGTCACAGACACAGGGTATTTCATCAAAATCTGGGTGAAAGGAAGTTGCCGACTTCTTTCCCATCAGTGGCACATCGCAAGACTCTAAATTTATCTGTGTGTTTCCAAAGGGGAAGTGGTGTAAGTCCACAAGTCAGCTGAGCAGTACCGAGCTCCTGCCAGTGGAAGTGCTGGTGGAATTCGGTTCCGATTTTGCTCTGCCCGGCGCAGCCCTGGCCCTCTGCTCCTTCCCCATGCCCTGTTCTGGCTGTCAGCAGCTCCTCGGCATCACGCTGTGGTCAGAAACATCTCAATTCACTTTCGAACATCCTCTTTTAGACGTAGCCCTCTCTTTGTATTCAAGAACCGCGCCCTCTCCCAGCGGGATCACTTCTGTTTTATGAGTTAAACCCCCCGGGGAACTGCATCATGAGTGCGTCAGGCTTTTTCTGCAAAGACAGCAGTGAGGAAAGAGTGTGTAACCATCTGCCCCCTCCCTGCAGCTATAGCAGGAGAGCTCTGGGCTCGGGGAAATCCTCCTCAGACCTGACTGGGCTTGGTAAGTTGGGCTTTTTGTGCCTTTTTCTTTTCCTTATGCTTTTTTTTCCAGAACACAGGAACCACTTATTTTATTTGGAGAAGTCCAGTTTTTCCAAGATTACCATATTTTACTTTCAAAGCAATAAACCAAAATTTATCAGCAGGAGAGGGGCTGGGTCCCCTGAGGTACCACAGAGCAGGGTAAGGACCTGGTTACCTGTGTCCTGCAAGGCAGAGAGCATTCCAAACTCCATGGATCTTCAGCAAGATTTAGACTGCCAATTCTTCTTTCTTTGGAAATTAGTTGATCAAGTCCCTTAAATGCTTAAGGAAGTATTGCCCTGCTTTTTGCATTTGTGAATGACTCTGTAGATAACCAGCTCTGCTGCCAGTGTTCCTTTCACCTTCGGGGAGGGACCTGTGTCACAAAAATAAATAATCCCACAAATAATAAACCAAACGGTTGTGCTGTGCCAGTGTGTAAATTTTGGGGGAAAGGTGAAAATTTCCATCTCTCAAATAACTGAAGTTTTGGAATATCTCCTGGAAGGAGCGCTGGGGTGGAAAATGACCCAGTGTAGCGAGTTTCAAATATACCAGGGTGTAGGGGCATGGTGAAAAGTGTTGAGCCACAAGCACACTTTGGGTGTGTGGATACTTCAGTTATGCAGAGATTTAAAGGATGTTTGAAGGACTGAATGGTTTTCTTAAGTTCATGTTTCCCATTCCTCTGTAAGAGCAGTGCTTCAGGTCAAACTCTTAATGTGAAGGTTCCCATTGATTTTAACAGTAGGTAAATTGGAAAGAGGTGGTAAGGAATCATTAAGTGTAGTAAATTAGTTTGAGACACTTATCTCTTCACTATTATCACTGTTGGGGGAGGCAAATTAACTATATCTTTTAAGTTCATCATTAAGAGGGACTCTAAACACATTTGATCTGCATTTTGAATACAGTTTTATTATATTTGCAGAATTCACAGTTTCTTTTGAAGCTCCTTGGCACCTCACAGGAGTGCTCGTCAGAATACCTCTAAATATGAATGTAATCTTTATTTCCTTTCTATGTCACCTGTTTATCTACTGAAAATGGTTGTCTTGTAGCAGAAAACATTGATTAATTACTGATGGTATTGATACAGACAAGTGAAATGAATTTGCTGATTTTTACAGCTTAAAAAGTGCGATCTGTCTCAAGTAGCCACGATGAAGAAGAGACCTGGGAGCAGAATTGATGTTACGGATGAAGCAGCTGATTAAAGCCTCCCCTGTATCTTCAGAATGATTTTTGAGGACATGGTAAAGAGGAACAGCATGCAGTTTGATGTTTGCTAAAAATAAATGCTTGAGAGAGAAAGAAAAGTCACTGTCTTTGTGAGAGGTACGCTGTTCTTTATTAATAATAACAACAATAATAATATAATTATTCTATAATAGATGTTGAATAATAGTTGTTGTTGTATTGTGCCTGTCTTTCCGTCCCAGGGCTTCATGGAACTCTGGTGATCCCTGTTGCTCACACTTGTCACCATGCTGGCAGAAGGCATCCTAACGAGGATCATCTATAGAGAAATCTGTCATCAAGATAAGCCTTGCAAATCTCCTGCTTCCCGAAAGGCTAAAGAGGGAATCTGGAGACAGAAACTTGCAGACATCCCAAAAATTAAAGGCTTTGATGATGGATGTGAGAAGCGGGAGGAGCTCTCTGCCAGAAGCAGCAAAGTGGAAGCCAGGGACAGTCCCCGATGGGGATTCACAGAAAAGGAGCCTGCAAAAGATCAGGAAATGGTGGTTAAAGGAAATGCCTCCCCAGCTTTACATATCCCCAAGAGAGGAGGAAGCCTAGACCAGGTGGATTTGTACAGATCCTGGCCATGCAACAGCATTTACCAGAACTACCCTGACCTGCAGATCGGGGGGGACCATGTGGGGGGCCACACGTGTGACTCGGGCTGCGTCCTGGACCATGTGTGGGATGAACTTCCTGATGGACCCGTCCTGCTCTCTGCAGATATCCCCCTGGGTCAGTCCCCTCTGTGTGAGCATCCCAAAAAACCCAGCGGGATGTCCCTGCCTGGAGATGAAGCTGGAGAAAGGAGCCTCGTGCTCAGTGAGGAGCCCCTTTCCAACTCCACGCTCAACAAGTACATGGAAGCCAAAGTGGCAGAGCTCTACAAACAGTTTTTTGAAGAAAGCCTGGCCAGGTGTGGTTCCATAACAAACCTCCTCACCTGCAGCTGGATAAGGAACAGCCTGGACCAGATAAGTGTTCAGATCTCCCAGGAGCAGAACATAGAAACCTCCAAAGCCAGAGGAGCCCTCTTGCACTCGTTGGCTTTGTTCAGTTCCCGCAATGCTCCCAACAGGAACAGCTCCGAGTTCAGCACCCCAAACCTCCAAGTCTCCAACGCAGTGGATGCAAAATGGAGCTGCAGGATGGAATTCACATCCTGAAGGAGCTGCTCAGCTCAGGAGAGGGGTGGGAATCAGCTATGAATGTTTCACTCTAAAGATTAGGTCGGGGAAATGGAAACATTTGCACACTACACTTGCTCTAGTGAATATTTTAAGTCTTAAACCCCTTTGGTAGCAGGGGAAGTAAAAGTCACTGTTGTCTGTTTTCTAATGGAGAATTTGAAATCAATTTCTCTCCAAAATACTGGTTAATCACGTTTTTATGATATATATAGAATCGTAGAACTGGTAAAGTTGGAAATGACCACTAAGATCATCAAGTCCGACCATCAACCCAGCACCACTAAATCCCATCCTCAGGTGCCACATCCACACATAAAAGCATTAATTTTCTGCAAAATCAGCAAGCAAAGATGACTGTAGCATTTCTGAAAAAACAGTGCAAATTCCTGCATCTTCATTTGGAAATTTAAATGCAGATTTTTATATGGAAATACTGTTGATTAGCTCTCAAACATATTTTCTCCCCTTGCTCTTGCTTCTCAGCAAATATTTCAGCTGGAAATTATTCCTTATGTCACCACTGTAAAATGATAGATGAATTACCTGCTCTGCAGAAGTTTTTTTCTAATAAAGTTTTTTGTTGGGCGTTTTTGCTTGTGGTTGTTTGTTTGTTTGTTTGTTTGTTTGTTTTAATCTCAGCAGGACTGAGAAGAAGCTGCTCCTGAGGGAAAAGTGATCTGAGAGGGCAATGTAAGGACTTCTCTCTCCTGATTAAAATGACAGGAAAAGATAACTCCTGATAAGGAAATAAATTAATAAAATCAGACTCACAACATCCAAACCCTAACTGATCGTTGCCTGATCTAAAATTCCCATTGACCTTGGTGCAAGGAATATTAGCAATCCTGAATTTCATCCTTGCTTTCTAGGAGCATGAGAGAAAAAGGATGATTTTCTTCACTGTGCACTGCCCTAATTCCATGTGTGTCTCATTAATCTACTTCTCAGCGTTCAAAACCAAGCCAGGAGTCCTTTGGAAGAGGCCAAATGACTTCATTAAATTCCGGAGGAGTCTGGGGTGGGCAGAGGTCTCCAGATTTGCTTGGTGGAGGTGCAGAGAACAATTTAACCGAGCGTGAGAGGGCAGATATTCCAGAGGGCAGCAGTAGCCAAAGGGTTTGCAATTATCCGTAGCAAGAAGTGCTCCGTGCCATTTCTGCTGTCGTGCCCCAGCCCTTGCTGCCCCCTGGGATCTATTTATAGTTCATGCCAAAGTCTGGAAAGAAGTTAATTGCACAAGGTTCTTCCTCAGGAAATGAGGAAGTCGGAGGTTAAACCTGAGCTCCAGACTCCCAGCACCTCTGTCCTTTCCAGTGCTGAGGAATGCGTTGGAGGAGCCCCTCTCTGCTCTGCTGCTCACCTCAGCCCCAGCCCCAGGGATTAAAGTCAATGGATCAGCAGCAGCTGCTGCAGTGGGAGAATCCCTGATGGATCTGCTGCTCCATCCCTGGGACAGAAAGGGAGTGGCAGAGGAGAAAACGCATAAATAATGAGAGTTTGGCAAAACCTGAGGTTTACTGGGAAGTTGTGTTCGTCCCATCCCTTCTCAGGACTTCCCTTCTCAGATTTCAGAGTTCATTTTAAAATTAATTTTATTAAATATGTGGACAATTTTAGCTGGAGTGAAAACAAAACCACATAACAGCAGCATTTTGAGGAAAACAGGTAATTTTCCAAATGACATGTGTTTTCACAGCGCAAATGGAGGTGCAGGTAAATGCACGTTGTCATTGTAAAACACATTGTATTTTGTTATCGATTTTATGTAGTTTTGCCCATGGAAAAATATTTTCCATGTGCTTTCCCCTTCCCCTGCCCAGCATTAGTTAAACTGATTTAATCAACAATTTAAGTAACTTCTCAAAATTATTTTCTCTCTGTAGGAAGAAAGACGTTGCTGCAGAATACCTTTTAGGGGCAAAGTCTGTTAATTTCTAAAAAGATGAGACAAATACATCTATTACTAACTTAAATACTATTTTAATTGAATTTTATTTTAACTGACATATTGCAACCCATGACCCGCTTTGGTTTTATTTATATTTGGAAGATGCCAATTCCCATTATGAGTTTGAGTAAAACTCCATCAGCTGCACTGGAGCTGTGCCCATTTTCACTAGGAGGAAAAATGCCTCAGTGAACTCAAAATTCTATGGGGAAAATCCCTGGAAAGGTGCTTTTCCAGTCTGCTGAAGGGCAACAGCTGGATTTCATTACAAAGAAAGCAATGCCATATTTTACAGGGCAGACATCCACGGACAGATTTTGCCTGGAGCTGATTTTTATCCACATGCCAAAAAATCTGATGTTAGAGGAGAAATGCTGGCAGGGAATTTTTACCTTCATATCCAGCTCTCATTCTGTGTTCCCACAGAGGAATATTCACCAGGCCCTGGGACCCAGACCCTTTAGAAATCTTTAATCTTTAGTTAAATTTCCCCAATTATTCCTGTAGTCAGGATGTTTCCCAGCCTGCCTTAGTTGTGGGAATTAAGCCCCTCTAGAAGGTGACTTCATCTACCTGGAGGATAATTAGAATTTTTACATATTAACAAGTTTTCTGAGATTTGTTAAACAGTCAAATGGTGATATCTAGTGGTGGTTTCTTTTAGTACCTTCCAGGTCAGGATTTCCAGAGCTTTACAATCATTTTGCAATGAAATCTCAAAGTCCGTCTTTCTCTGGAGGGAGGATTATTTCCCATAGAAAAAGATGTCCAGGTGTGCAGAACAACAACTGCCATCAATTAATGTTCTATATGAGTTAAAATCAAGAAGGACTTAAAACCTGGAAGGCCAAACCCTTCCCTTTGGGACTAAAAATTCTGACTGACAATCAGAAAAATCTTAAACATTAAATACCTGTATTATTCATTCATCTCTCTTTTAATCAGGAAAAAGCTATTTGCTTGTTAAACGAAAGAAACTAAATCTGAGCAGCTTATCTTTTCATCCAAAATGTAAAATATTAATCTACCTTTAATGAGCTGAAATCTACTTTTTAGCAGAGTGGTCTTTTTTTGCTCTCCACCAGTTTATACAGTGCATGACAAAACTGATTTTTTTTCTCTCTGTTTTGCTGCTGGTTTACGTACTGATTTCAAAAATTCAGATATTTGATTGTAATTAACTTTTTTTTTTTTTTTTTTTTTTTTACTAGAATATCCTCAGCACTTAATCTTTGCTTCCTTTTCCTTTGCGTTCATTTATTTGTGATAATCCCATAAATCTCTTGGGAGTATAAATCACTTGTGAGGGTCAGTGGTCATTTGGTAAATGAGTGCCCAGGTGCTAATGAACCTTCCGCTCCCACATCCACCATCCTGGCTCCCTTTTGAGGGGAAATAAAAGAGTTTCAGTATGGAGCTGTGAATCCCAGGAGGTTGAAGACCTTCCCTTTTCCATCCCGTTACACGTAGGGGTTGTGGATATTCCCCTTCACTTGTGGGCTGTGCTCTTGGGAAGGCAAAAAAATCTGGAGGAGTATTTGATGCATTGGAGCAAAGTAGGGGGAAATTTGTGTGTGGAGCTGAATTATTGAAACTTGCACAAAATGTGTTGGGAGTCCTGTGCGGTCGATGTCCATCAAGGTTTTGTTTTCCTCAGGATGTTTGCTTGGGGCGCTCTTTGGAGGAGAAAGTTTGTTGCTATTTTTACAGCCTTTTAAACTGCAATGCCATGGGAACAACGTGGCTTTTCCTGGGGCTTTATTTAGTGGTGTTCCTGAAAGAAAGGGAACGAGGAGCTGAGGAGATTCCCCTGGAGAAGGGAAACTGCAGGACCCTGAGGACTGGGACTAAAACCAGCCGCAGAAGAAGAGCTGAGACTCGCAGGGGTTTCCTGTGTCCCACCACTGCTGCTCCTCCTTGAGGGTAAGTGGGAACAGCATCTTTCCTAAATGCAGCCCTGGTTGGGTAAAGCTGGAATATGGGCTCTGGCCTCCGTGGAGCTCTCTGGGAATATCATTATGGAGCCAGGCTGCTGGAGAGGTGGGGGGCCTCTGGAAAAGAAAAGGCTCTGGAGAGAGCTCAGAGCCCCTTCCAGTCCCTGAAGGGACCCCAAGAGAGCTGGAGAGGGACAAGGATGAGGACCCAGAGTGACAGGACAAGGGGGAATGGCTTCCCATGCCAGAGGGCAGGGTGAGATGGGATATTGGGAAGGAATTCCTGGCTGTGAGGGTGGAGATGCCCTGGCGCAAGGTGCCCAGAGGAGCTGTGGCTGCCCCTGGATCCCTGGAAGTGTCCCAGGCCAGGTTGGATGGGGCTTGGAGCAACCTGGGATAGTGGAAGGTGTCCCTGCCTGTGGCAGGGGGTGGCGCTGGATGATTTTTTGAAGTCCCTTCCAACTCAAACCAATCTCTCCTCCCGATTTTTTTAATCTTTTCTCCCTGTCTCCCCATCCTGGTGCAGGAATGGTTGCCCTGCCTCTCACTCCTGGGCTGGGACACAGAGTGTTTCCTTTCCTGGGCTCTGATTTGCTATTTAGGGATCCTTGATCCTCCTCGAAAAAGTTTCTAATTTTGTGCAATAGTATAATTTCTTAATTTGCTGTGTTGCTGTTTTTAGTTCTCCTTCTCCATCTGTAGTGATGACACACTTCTGCTTTCCATTGCCAAATTTCTAAGGCCCGCGGACCGTTTATTCCCTTTCTCTATTGCTCAACTGTACAAAGTTGATATTTCAATAATTAATTACTAATCTGAGTGGTAACAAAAGTTAAATAAGATGAGTTAGAGAACTCCCAGAACTGCTGTCACTTTTTTGTTTGTTTGTTTGTTTTTTTGGGGTTTTTTTGTTTGTTTTTTTAAGCTGTGTTTGGTCTTTGTTTCAAATGAGTGAGATTTATGAATGTAATGAAAGAAGGTGCAGAACTACAAACGAATTTCCTGAAAGTCTTGCCTTGAAGTTTTAAATTACCAAATTTTGTTGCTCTTTCCTGGTAGTTCAGTTATAAAAAAACCCCTTTTCTGGAATAGAAAGCCAAAACATCCATGTTGCACACGTTAAATTTATAGAAACCAGAGTGTGAAACGCTGTGTGTGGATATTGGTGCTGGTGTTTGAATAGGAAAGGCCACGGGCACAGCTCGCTTTCCTGCCCAGGCTCTGCTCCAGCTCAGCCATCAAACAGCAAGGACAGGTCACTGATCACAGGCAGATGGCTTGGGGACAGTTTTATTGAATATTTTTATATAACAAAGACATCCTTGGAAATAGCCAGCTGATTATGTTCATTCCACAAAGAGAAACAAAAGGCTGCATCCAGCAGGTAAAAAACTTTTGGGAAAGTGTGGATTTCTCCTGACAATGTGCGGGACCAGGGTGTGTTGTCCTGGGAGCAGCCAATAAATGGGAACCGATCTCCACACTGAGGTGAAATCCAAGAATTAAGTATCCCAGATCTCACTAGTAAGGAGGCAGAATGTGCTCACCCCTCTGCTGAGATGTATTCTTTTAACTTGGTCCGTATCAATATTCCAGATGCTCAGTGTAATTTTGTTTGAATTCTCCCCGAACCCAGATTTTTGACTGGGATCACTGGTGTTATATTGAACCTCAGCCTGCCCGGGCTCTGGGTGCCCAGGAGGCTCCCCAGCTCCCTGCAGCACCAAGTTACTTTTTAGTGTTCCTCTTGCCTGTGATGTGCTGACAGACCCCACGTGGTGGCTCGGGGTTTTCTGCAGTTTCCTGCTCCTGCTGCCCACAATAGCTGTGGGTGGAATCCTTCCCAGAAAGGGAAGTGGGATGAGTGGTTTGGAGCTTTTTAGGGTAAGGGGAAAAAAAAAAAAAAAAAAAAAAAAAAAAGAGAAGTAGTTTACTTCTAAAAAGGACCAAAAAAAACAAAACCAAAAAAGATGGTACCACTAAAACATCTCCTGGGTGCTCCCAAATATCTATCCCAGAGGTCATCATAGAGCACTGAAGGGTTTCCCTAGGGAAAGCCAAGAGCTCCCTCAGGGATAATCTGCCACGGCAGTTGTGGGGCCATGGTCAGGAGGTGGGTGTTCCCTCGGGAAAAATGTGCAGAAATGTCAGAAGCCTGAATTTTGGTCACTGCTATCACATCCCACAATAACTCTGTTCTTCTCCCAGTCTTCCTCATTCCACCAGGAGCGAGGTGCCCGTCAGCACAATTGTGGGGATCAAAATCCAGCCTGGAGACTGAAGAAGGTAGGAAAGAGCATTACGTTAGGGAAAAGCTGAAAGCCTGTCCATACACATCAGATCAAATGATGCTCAGATGAAAAAGTGGATCAATAACATCAATAGCCATTACCAGAGGAACAGCACGAATTCTGTTTTCATAGAACTTCAGAAAAACTTTTTGTCTTTGGCTTTTGGCTTATCCATAGTTAATATATAATGAACTTGGTGGTCTTAGAGGTCTTCTCCACCTTTAATGATTTTATAAGCTAACTTTCTATGAAAAATGAAGCATCTTTTAAAATTGTCCTCCCTGCTGACCTTCCTCAAATTCTGTCCCAGCTCTGTTGGTTTTTTTCTGGTTCCATTATTAAATAGATACAGATTCTACACACAAACCCAGTTTCCAGGATGCTGTTGAACTCCCCACTGCAAGGCTTTTCCCCCCTCGAAGGTGCAAACACTTCATTTTTGGCTTTAGGGAAGTGTAGGTGAGCATTAACTTTTTTGCTTTTTTCTTTCCCCATGAGAATAATGAAAGGCCAAATGGATCGTTTGGGGCTGGAGGGGAATGGGAGGTTGGCAGAACTCCTTTTCCATGCTGCCAAATGGAACAAGTCCTCAAACCCCATAACTTTAAGACCCAATATTTCAACAGAAAGAGGAAAATATGATGGCTTGGGATGTGAGCCCAGGCTCAAAGCTGCTTCCATTGCTCTTCCTCTGGCTAAATAATTTCTTAATTACTTCTTAATTGCTGTTAAGAGCACTGTTCTCGCTTCTTCAGAGTAATGAGTGATTTCTTGTTAGATGTTAGGAAGAGATTCCTCCCTGAGAGGGTGGTGTGGCCCTGGCACAGGTTTTCCAGAGAAGCTGTGGCTGCCCCGGCAGTGTCCAAGGGATGGAGCTTGGAGCAACCTGGGATAGTGGGAGGTGTCTCATTGGTGGGGGGTTGGAATGAGAAGAGCTTTAAGGTCCCTTCCAACCCAAGCCGTTGTCTGATTCTATGAAATTCAAATGAACCCTGGTAAAGCAGAAAGAAATCTCTCCTTGAGGGTATCACTGCATCCCTCCTGTCTTCCAAAATGTATCCTCCTCTTGCTTTACAAATGGGATGAGGAACAGGGAGCTCACGTGGTGCTGGGGCCCAGGGTCTGTGTCCTGGGCCCCCACAGCTCAGAAGTGGGTCACCAGCCTGCCACTGGCACTCGATTTTGGTGTCACTTAGGCTGCTGAAGGGAACAAATAGGCCATCGATCGGTCTGGCAACAGCCCCAGGCCCCAGATTTTAATTACCAGTGTTCTTTGGGCTAAATTTGTGCCTCTTGAAACATCAGCAACCTAAATTCAGCCTCACAATGGAGGAATTTGACCCAACGCATTTTTTTCTCCACTGTTTTATTAAAATCTGTTAAACACTGCTGCAAACTACCTTTATTTTTCCATTTTTCCAACTATTCTGAGCAACTCAGTTTTTGATGCTGTTTCCAAGAGAGGTGAGGAGAACCTTTCCTGTTAATCTTCTTTATAGGAAGCTTTAAGCAATTGTAGAGCCTTATTTGTCCCACACAGGCGCCCTCCATTCCTGCAGCTCTGTATTTAGCCCAGCAAACTGGGTGATTTGCTTGTTTTACCAAATGAAAACTGACTTCCAGTAATGTTCGTGTTGTGTTCTTCCTGTGGGCACTGCAGAAATCGAGGGAAGCCCCCCGTGTGATGGAGCTGTTTAGGGATGGGGTTTTTTATGGGACCTGTTCTGTCAAGTCTGTCTGTTCCAACAGCAGTGAAGGTTATTTTTTTCCCCCAAGAGACATTTATGAGGGACTGGGAGCCGAACCACATCAAGGTTGGGACTAAAATGTGAGTTGTACCATTGTTCTGAGGGCACATGAGGCATTTCCTTAAGGAAGCGTCCCCAGGAGGACCCCCTATTTGGGCACCAAAAGGCACCACTCTGATGCTGATCTTTACAGCATCTCCCAGCTGGAAACTGATGGGCCAGGGAGGGAAACCAGCCTGAGGTGGAGCGTTTGCTCCTCCCTTTGCAGCCGCCCCTACAAGCGCCGGTGTCTCCAGCAGCGCTTCCAACCACTCACCCTCCGCAGCGGGAGCAGCTGCGGCTTCCAGGGGCATGGAGAGCCAGGGACACAGAGCTGCAGCTGCCCTGGCTGGGTCCTGGCTCTCCTGCATCCTCCAGGCCCCCTGGGTGGGAGCCCTGCAGGAGCCGCTGCTGGAGGATGCGATCCTGGAGAACATCAGCTGGGCTGCCGAGGAAGCCCAGGGCAACGACTCCTCGGAGCACGCCTTCTTCTCTCTGGATTACCAGCACGTCCAGGTCCCCTTTGAAATCACGCTCTGGATCATGCTGGCATCCTTGGCCAAGATAGGTGAGGCCTCCTGAGAGGATGAGGAGGGATGGGGAATTTCTGTGGAGGTGGTGTGGGCAGGGGTCGCCTTTGCTCCATCTCCTCTCTGGTTTGGAGCCTGAGGTAACATGCCAAACCCTTGGAATTTGCAGTGTGTGCCAGAGACACTGCACTTGTGGAAAACAAGCTGCATTTCTGGCTGGTTTTCCATCTAGAAATTCATGCCTGGGAGTGCGGTTGCTGCTGGGAGGAAAAATGCCGGGTTTCCAGGAGGAGGAATTTGATTTAACTACAGGACGCACTAAGGCGTGTGCTCATCTTGATTTTCTTGCCAGCCACACTCTGTGCAGGTGGTCCACTGGCACCTTCATCCTAAAATGAAGGTTCCTTATTTTTCTAAAAGTGCCCTGTGTCTGGCCCAGGAATAATTCCATCCATTTCCAGAGTGTTACACAGCCTAAAATAAAATTTCTGTGCATTGATTATCTGTGCAAGGTCATCTAAGAAAACTGTAAGTTGTGCAAAGTATTTGTCTCTTTGTATTTTCCTCTGAAAATCTGGGCACAGGAAAGTTAAAATTATATATAAATATTTTTATCCAGTAATTGTCTTCAATTCTGTTAAATTCTGCTATAAAAGTTATTTTATAGCAGTAAAAACATTTTTAAAAGCATGGATCATTGTATTTCTTTTTCTCGGAATGGAGAAGTCTCTAAGATTGGGTTTGATCAGAATTTTTGAGCTGGAAAAGGTCTTTTTGTCTGACTAATTTCATGCATGTAACAAGACCCTATTTCTAGTCACATGCATGAAGAAATAATGACCAGAGATTTTTAAAAACTATTATTCTTATTCTAATTAGGTTTATTTCAATGACTTTCTTTTAATAATTTACCTTGTACTTGTGGTGGTTGTTATAGTCTTGGGCATTACACAAGACCAGCTTGATTGGACATTTTTTAGCTTTTTAGCTTTAAATGCTAATGATTAAAATAAAAAAAAAAAAATCACAAAAAGCCTTCCCAATAATTATGAAAAAGGTCCACTTTTAATAGTGTTTAATGTATGGAATCTGCTTTGTGTTTAGAATTAGAAGTTGCTATTTCTGTTAGTGCTGAAGATGGGCTGCTGACTAGATTTCGTAATTAATAGTTCCAGATACTGTCTTATTTATGCAGATTATTGCTTTTTGTTTATTTACCTCAATATATCTCTCTAACCATATGCTATGGTGAAATGAGGCCTGAGCAGACAGTAATTTGAGAAATTGGTGTTTTCAGCAATTTTTAGATTTTCTAACCAATTTCTGAGCAGCTTCACCCTCACCGCGTGCGTTTATTTGTGCTGCTCCGAGGTGTAACCTGCTGACAGCGGGGACCTTCTGAGGGCTTGTGAGATAACACCAGTTTCATCTCTCCGTGCCCTCCAGGGTTCCACCTCTACAACAAGCTGCCTTCTGTCGTTCCCGAAAGCTGTTTGTTGATATTTGTGGGACTCATCATGGGGGGAATCATCTATGGGTTAAATGATAGGTCACCACCAGTGATGGACAGCGACATCTTTTTCCTCTACCTCCTGCCCCCCATCGTGCTGGACGCCGGCTACTTCATGCCCAGCCGCCCCTTTTTCGAGAACATCGGCACCATCCTGCTCTACGCGGTGGTGGGCACCATCTGGAACGTGTTTGGGATCGGCTTTTCCCTGTATGGGATCTGCCAGGTGAAAGCCTTCCGGCTGCAGGACGTGTCCCTGCTGCACAACCTCCTGTTCGGCAGCCTCATCGCCGCCGTGGACCCCGTGGCCGTGCTGGCCGTCTTCGAGGAGATCCACGTCAACGAGAAGCTGCACATCCTGGTTTTTGGGGAATCGCTCCTCAACGATGCCGTGACCGTGGTGAGGACCAGCCTGAACTGTGGTATTTAACCTGCAGAGGATGGTGCTGAGTGTTGGGATGGGAGATCTCAGCCTGCAGGGAAAGGAGGCTCAGGGAAGGCTTTATTTCCCTCTGCTGCTCCTTGAAACGAGGTCGTAGCCAGGTGGGGGTTGGTCTTTTCTCCCAGGGAACAAGTGACAGGGTGAGAGGAGATGGTTTCAAGTGTCACAGGGAAAATTTCTTCATGGAAAAGGCATTTAAGCATTGGCACAGGCTGCCCAGGGAAGTGGTGGAGTCACCACACCTGCAAGTGTTTAAAAACCATTTGGATGTGGCACTTGGGGACGTGGTTTAGTTGTGAACATGGCAGTGCTGGGTTAATGGCTGGACTTGATGATTTTGGAGGGCTTTTCTGACCTCAATGATTCTGTGATTTGTTGAGGAAAAAGTCATCAACAACCCCTTCTGGCAGAGGACTCCTGGTCCAGTTCTCTGGCCTGAGGTCCTGGGCAGCGTGCAGGGTGAACTTAGAAGTTTCCAGGTTTCTCTTTGGCTCCGTGTCTAGGGACAGAAATGTTTGCGAGGGCCACAGCAGTCCCCTGGTGGGAGCCAGACCTCCTGGGTGGGAGGTGATGCTGCACTGGCAGGAATCCCGCCAGTGTATTTGGTGTCATGACCACATCTGGTGAACATCCAGTTAACAGCTGTTTCCCTCTTTCCTTTCCCCCACCAAGGTCCTCTACAAGCTCTTTCGCTCTTTCTGTGAGATGCCCACCATCAAAAGCGTGGATGTTTTTGCTGGAGTGGGAAAATTCTTCGTGGTTGGGCTGGGAGGAGTTTTAGTGGGGCTGAGTTTTGGGTTCACCGCCGCCTTCACCACGCGCTTCACCAAGGACATCCGCGTCATCGAGCCCCTCTTCGTGTTCCTGTACAGCTACCTGTCCTACCTCACTGCAGAGATGTTCCACCTCTCCGGGATCGTGGCGTAAGTGAGGCCCGGCAGCTCCTCTCTCCCGGAAAACTTCCTGCCCGTATTCACTGAAAAATACCCCAAAACCTTTTAAAATTTGGAAATCTGTGTGTGATGAGGAGCAGGGCCCTCTCCAAGTGTCTCTCTCTTTCCCAAATTGCACATTGATGGCTGATGGCGGGTTTATGTAGGGTTATTGAGGAATGTTTGAGCTCCATGGTTTTTGTTTGGAAAGGCTGTTGCTGTTCCAACAGTGAGGTGGTGTCTGGTAGGTTTGGCAGAGCCAGAAGAAGTTTCTTAGCTTATTTTGTTATTTTCCACATGTCCCAGTCAAAACCAACATGGGAAGAGTTACAAGGAGGATTTAGTCAGCTCCTTGGAAAGTTTGGTCTTGGTTTGGCAGCACATCTGTTCTCACATCCCCTTCCCCATCTGCATGTCCTGCCTGGCAGCCTTTGGTGTGGCAGAGCAGCAAGTGATGGGATGGGAACTGGAGCCTGAAATATTCCTGCTTTTTGGGAGCAGAGGATTCTAATGGAAACCTCTGCTTTGGAGATTCTGACTTGGCTGCAGAAGCTCAGACACTGCTCACGTCTGGCCTCAGGTGTCACCAACACCTCTGTCTCCAGTAACCTTGGGAATCTGCTGGCCAATTTCAGCCAAAGCAGTCAGAAATCATTCAGTTAGATTCATTTTCTTTTAACTGGGTCAATCTTTCAATGAAATGAGTAATTTTGGGCCAGATCCTTCAGATTTAATCGACTAATTATGCTTTGTGCTTAGCTTGTCCGACATCTCACTGTCAGAGCAGATGCTGAGACACAAATAGCTAGAGAGACCCCGATGTTCGCCGAAATCCCACCTTGGAAAGCAGAGAGAGAGGAAAACCAGAGGGATCCAGCCGTCCTGGGTTCTGTGGGCTGATATCTGTTGAGTGTGGTTCTCCTGTCCAAACGGGGTCAGCTGGTGCTGAGGATCACAACCATTTATTATTCCCCCAAAGACACCAACCTGCACCTACCCTGCAGTGTAAACAACTGCTCAGCTGATGAGAATGAAGATAAAATAAAAAAAAAAAAAATGAAGTGGGCTCCCAGCTCAGCACAGAAGTATCTGGGAGATCTATTTTAAAACTAATGATGTTGCTTTGGATATAAACCATTCCTGTGTCTTGCAGATTTTGTTTCCTCAGCTGGTTAATAGGAGCAATATTTGAGTGTTACTGAAAACAATTCCAGCTCTGGGAATAGGTAGGAAAAGCCTGTTTATAGGAATTGAAGACCGAACAGTGAAATAAATATGCTGCATAATCATCATGGAGCAGAAAACACTCAATCCTAATGGTGTCTCCTTCTATCAATCGGAATCTGCTGTAGCCATTATGGAACACATTTGCTGTTCTTTTGAATAATGCATTTTTTTCTAAAGCAAAACAATGGCAAAGGCAGCTGATTCCTGCACTATGCCCTTCAAATTGCCCAATTATAAATGCCTCTCTTATAGATCTGGAGTTCAAACAATTCATTCCGTTGTGGCCAGGGAGTACTGTATTATAAGAAGCAGCTTTTGGCAGTTTGTTTCTTTGAAAAATAATTTGATTGCCAAAAAAATCAATTCTACATAGTCCAAAAAAGTATAAAAAAAATCTGAATGCAGCTCAGTCTGAAACTGTTCTGCAAATGGGTTTTAGTTTGATTTGTTTTCCTTTCTTACTCTCTTTTTTTTTTCCCCCTGCCCCTTGCCTTGGTGGCAATGTCCATCTTTAGCTAGGACAAGACAAGTTTATTCCCTTTCTGTGACCCTGCTATGATCCCATTATTCTCCAATAATCATTCCCAACCCACATTTCTGGAAGTTACTTGCCTATAAATACTCAGATTTCTTAGTTTTTAACTGTAACTATATTCCCTGCTATTTTTTGAGGCAGACACAGAAACTGAAGAATATTTTTTTTTTTTTTTCCAGCCTGTGGTTCAGTCCCTGCTGCTCTTTCTGGCAAAGCAGGTCAGACCTAAAAAGGATAAATCAAACCAGACCTGTATTAGAATATTTTTATGTACTGGTGCATTTTCTTAGGAGATGAAAGATGTGAAGTCAAACATGTGGTGGGAAAGGGACTTAAGTCTTGGTCTCCTGCTGGTGGATAACAGGATCCCACTCCTAAGCAAAAGCATTGTGACTTCCCTGGTTCTAACCTTTCCTAGACTCTGCTTTTTCCACAAATCCTCTCCCTAAAGCCCAGTTGTAAATTCAAACAGAGCCAGATGTTTGTGTCTTCAAAATAACGTGAAACGCTAGTGAAATTCTGGGGTTAAACAGGGTATTTTCAGTGCAAAGCAGTAATTGCCTGGCAGTTCTCTGAGCAGTTCTGGGTGAGCCACCACCTCTCTCAACACCTCTGTTTGGTCACTTACCTGTCCTGGTCACAGCAGGTGTCACCAGGTCCCACCCAGAGCCACGGACAAGCCAAGGATTTGCTTCCGTGTTGGCTTTTCTGTGATCCAACATCGTAATATTCCCCGTGGAAGTGGTTTTCAGAGCAATAAAAATATGGGTGGCCTTACCAAATGGCACTGGAAGTCAGATCTTGGAAATTTAAAGCCCTTTTTCTATTTCTGCTGCATTATTTAGCAGAATATTGCTAGAAATCTGCCGCAAAAAAAAGTTTTGATCCAGATTAAAATATAAAAAAAAGCTGCAGCGCTTCGAGCACTCAATTGTTTTGACCTCCTAGGATTGCTGGCCTGAAAATGTATTGATTTGAAAAGCTGATGAATTAGGCTAATGCCATGTTCCCTGGAACCTGAAGAACCAATTATCCATGAACAATTGCCAGGCAATTGCAAGGTCAGAGTTTGGCAAAGTTAAAGAACTGGAAATGGTGTGTGGGGATGAGAAGTGCTGGGTGTTAGTTGGAGGTTGTGCTTTGTGCTCTGATAAAATGCAACAGGTTCATCTGTTAAAGTCCAGATTTGGACAGTTTGGGCAACCTATAAAGTATTTTATTGTCCTAATGGTCCAGATACTCTTGGCCTGATGTAGGAAGTGAATCAGCCCTCAGTGAAATGCCCGCAAACAACTGAGTCTTGATGAAACCCACTTTTTTTTGATAACTGACGTGTTGATTTACTGTGTTAAAGTAGAAAAAAACATATTGCTTATCTTCCACTGTTTATTTTTCACTTCCTCAGCATCATTTCCTGTGCCATGGGCATGAAGCGTTACGTGGAGGCCAACATCTCTCTCAAGTCCCACACCACAGTCAAGTACTTCATGAAGATGTGGAGCAGTGTGAGCGACACCCTCATCTTCATCTTCCTCGGAGTTTCCACCATCGGGGAAAACCACGAGTGGAACTGGCCCTACATTTGCTTCACGGTTATTTTCTGCCTCATTTGGAGGGCACTTGGTAGGGGAAATTCTAGATCTTGATTTTTAATGTACGTTATTGTTTACGGGAGTGAGGAATGAGGTTCCATTAGTTGAGAGGGTCCTCTGCCCCTCCATCATCCTTTCCTGCTCGCTCTGCAGTTTGATTATTCCAGATGGGAATGCTAGGACTGGACTGGGACATTGCAGACAATGCTTCCTGCCCCTCCATCTTACCCAATTCCAAATCTTGCATTTTGCTGCGGTTCCCTGCTCTGTGCTCTGTCTGGCGCTGTATAGAACCTCTCATGAGATCTGTTTTATCAATGTCCCTTTTTTGCCACAATTTTCCTTTACCCTCCTTCATTGCCACCATCCCCTCTTCCATTTCAGTGGTTTTTAACCCCTTGGGTTTTTTTAATCCTGTTCTCCCAGCAGGAGGGAATTTGTAGGTACATACCTTGGGGTGAGAGATCCATGAAAATCCTCTGCTCCGATATTCTGAATTGTGGCAGTTTGAGGGATTTAATTAATAACAAGCTCATGCACAGCAGCATCCCTCACTTGGAAACTGGAGTAGTTTTCCAGTTGCTGCCCTAAATAGATGAGATTTGGGACATAAACTGTGAGGATGCTCCTACTCCTACTCCAGAATTTCAGGTCAGGGTTGAGGGTGGCAGAATTGGGGAATCGCTGAGGTTGGCAGGGGCCTGTGGAGTTTGTCTGGTCCAACACCCTGCCCGAGCAGGGTCCGGCAGGCAAGACTTTGTCCAGATGGTTTTTGGTTATCTCCATGCATGGAGAGTCTACAGCATCCCTGGAATACCTGTCAGGGTGTGTGACCAACCTCACAGCAATGAGGAGACCAAATCTTGGTGGTGATGGGGAGCAAGGCCGGAAAACACTCTCCTGATTATTGATCTCTGCAGTTTCTTAAACCACAGTTACCATGAAAACCCAAGTCCTGGTTCCAGAATTCCCTGGGATCCCATTTTCGTGCGTTGAAAACGTCCAGAAGAAATAGATGTGTTGTGTTTCCATTCTCTCCAGCTGTATCTTGTGTTGATTCTGTGTTGGGAGAGGCTGGACCTCCATTCCTCTTACAGTGTTTGGCACATAATGAATGCAGAGTGCCACAGTTATGGGTATTTTTATGTATTAACAACATTTGTAAAAATAACAGCACACATTTTTGGCAAGGAATCCGAGAGCTTAAAAACATTCAACAGGATTTATGTTTACAAACCAGTGAGTCAAGCAGTGAGCTCGAATTTGACAGACACTTCAAGAAATTGTTTAAATAGGTTAAGCCACGATTAGCAAGGCAGAGCAGAATGGGGTTTATTAGCTGTTAGGACATGCCAAAGTTTGTTTTAATAACTGTGCACCATACTTGGAAATGTGCTCATTAGTCAGTTTTTTGTACATTCAAGGGTTTTATTACCATTAAGTGGTTTCTCTTAAATTATTTGCTCAGATAAAAGGAGTTCTTAGTGAGTTTGGTTTTTTTTTAAGCTCGAAAGTTCTTCATTACAAGATATAAAAACGTAACAATGCTGCAAAAGCACCCCAAAAATCCTCCCTAAGCACAGCCCTTCTGAGAGCAGCTTAAATTATGCAGCACATTATTAGGGAAAGGGCTCAGGCTGCAGCCACCATTTTCCAGTCAAAATCTCCCTGGAATTAAATAGGAACACACAAACCAGGGCTGGAAATTGTTTGAGTGGTCCTGAACGGGACGTTCCTGTCCTGCAGCACCTTCCTGGGAAGCTGTCAGGGAGCTGGGAGGTGAGAACTGGGAAGGGGCTGCACCAAGCCAGACTGGGAAACTCCTGGCTTGGAGATGGTGCTTGAAATCAGACCTTGGGCTGCTCAGAGCCATCCAACAGCTCTGGATTAATTAAAAATTGGGTAGTAGGGAAAATTTCTTCATGGAAAGGGTTGCCAAACATTGGAATGGGCTGCCCAGGGCAGTGGTGGAGACAACAGCCCTGGAAGTGTTCAAAAAACACGTGGGTGTGGCACTTGAGGACATCGGTTAGTGGGGAGCTTTGCACTGCTGGAGGAATGGTTGGACTTGATGATCTTGGAAGGCTTTTCCAATCTTTACAATTACAGGATTCTAGGATTCTGGAGGTGCTTGAGGCACTGATCCAGAAAAGGCAGATGCCCCCACATTTCCTCACAGGAACTGGGGATTTTTGGGTGGGCAGGGATTGGTGTGCAAACTGTACCCCAAACCTTCACAGAACTGTCAGTGCTTTAAATATTTGAGAAATTATTCTGCTGAAATCTGGGGAATTCCTTTGGTGTGAGGAAGATAGTCTAAAAAGGAAAATAGAGCCCTTGCATGGCAACACTGGGGCTCTGCTGATATCCAAGCTGTGAGGAGATTCACTCCTGTTCTTTCCCAAGATATCTGCAGGAGAAAATAATTCTGCTCAGAATGATTAATTGTATGTCATCTCTTGGAGCAAACTGGCCTTGAATTAGTTTAGGGAATGCTAATAATAATTTATGAGGAAGGATTAAATTAAAACAAAGGCCAGGATATCAGCTCAAGTAAATTTTGTTGCTTTAAATCATCGGCACTGCCTGAGCTGTAGAGCAGCAGTGGATGTGATCTGAGGGAGGCTTTGTTTTATTTATTTTTTAAGTTGCAAAGAACCTTGACACCCAAGTGCTTCCCATCTGCTGGTCTGGGAACCAGTTCTGCAGAGCTCCAGAGATGGGGAAGGTGTCACAAGGTTCACTTAACCGAGTTCCCTATTTCCAAACATCCCTATCTTTTTGTTTTCTTCAAACTCCTCCAATGTAGAGTCAAAGTTCAGCTTTTTTTAGCTGGAGGAGTGTGGGAAGGTGTTTGATATGTCCATAATAAATGCACTGTTTTTATTTCTTTTGCAAACACCCTCTAGAAAAGCAGCAGTGCTGTGGCTCCAGCTAATTCCTAACAAAAGTCAGCGACAGGTGGTGTCATCCGTTCTCAAAATGGCTGTTAATCTTTGGGAAATAGGATGTTTATCACTTCCACTGGTATTAAAATCACGGCCTACCGATTTATGGCCTGGCTTTTTGTACCTTTCTGCATCTGTTTGTGCATTTGTAAGTGGCTGTAAATCACAGCAATTGCTGTGTCACCTCACCTGGCCTTCAATTTGTACAGTGCAAATTTCTGAGGGAAAGAAATAGCATTAACACAGGTGGAATATGGCTACTTATCCAAGCTACTGCTTGGAAACTTTGGGAAATAGGAGGGCAATTTGCAGCTTAAGTTGTTGCTGACGATTTGCCTCAAAAGCATTTGTAACCTCGGCAATTCTGTCATTTGCTGTCACCAATTAGAATAAATCAATTAATATCTCAGGACTGCAGCCAGACAATATTTGTCGGATAGAATTAGAAATATGTTGGGGATTAAGTTTTATCTGGACAAAGCAAATTTCAGCCTGTTGGACCAGACTGGAAGAAAACTTCTCCAGCGGCGTATTGGGAATGTACCCCCCTGTGCCCTGGCCAGCTCCTCGTAGTTGGTGTGTACCAGTTCCGTGATGTTTCACTGGAAAATGTGAGATCACGGGTTTTCTCCAGCTCTTCTGTTTGATTGGCGTTCCTCAATCTGCCTTCCTGCTTTTCAGGGGTCCTTGTGCTGACTTTCTTTGTGAACAGATTTCACGTGAACACCATCACCAGTAAGGACCAGTTCATCATTGCCTATGGGGGGCTCCGCGGGGCCATTTGCTTCTCTTTGGTTTTCCTGCTGCCTGATTTCCGCAGGAAAAAGCTCTTCATCGCAGCAACAACTGTTGTCATCCTCTTCACCGTGTTCATACAGGTAAAGCCGGTTTTGGGCACACATTCGGGATTAGCTCCCCTCCGGGAGTCTGATGAGGAAGGTTCCTCTCCCTCACGGCTGGGGCTGTAAATTCTGGCGCTCCAACACTGAGTTTTAAGGAATTGCGGCGCTCCCGGGCTCGGGAGGAGCAGCAGCTCTCAGCATTGCTGTGACATCTAGTGGTAAAACCATTCCTGCAGCTTTCTGTGGGATGAGGGTGTTGGATGTCCCCCTGCTCCTCTCTGACCAGCAGCAAGTATCTAAGGGCTCCTCTAAAATACAGCTTTTAGTTCGTCTGGCAAACACAGCCACATTTGAAGGAGGACGTGGTGGAAAAATTTGGGTTGTCTGCTGTTGAAATGAGCAAGGCCGATGTCCACCTGCTGTTTATCCCGGAAAGTAAAGAGCGGGTCTCCACAGGACTGAAATGAGTGGGATGTGGAGGTCTGGGAAAGATCTCACGTAGAAAAACCCCCTGCGAGCTCCTGGTCAAGGACACGAGGTCCATGTGGAGCTGCTGACCAGCAGCCACCCTCCTCCTGCCCTCGGACGGAGGGAACAGAGGAGTTTCTGGGTCTTTGGGAGATGGTGGCTCGCGGTGGCAGCTGCCGAGTGGCTCCGCGGCCGAGCGTCACCCTCAGAGCAAATTCCTTCTGCTTTTCCTGACAGAACCCCTCAGGTGGGTGTCGAGCACTTGGATGATGTGGAGGGTTGGGGCTGGTTTTTGCTTCCCCACATCCAGCTAAATCCTGAGCTGGAAAAGTGGAGGAGGAGAGATGTGAGCGTGTGGTGCCAATGGGATCAGAGCAGGGAGCCACAGGACAGTGGGGCTGGGCACAGCCTCAGCCTGAAAGGAGAGAGCAGGGCCCAGGCCGGAGGAGGGATGTGCTTAGGTAGAGTTTGACAAGTTTTAAGATGCAAATGTGGGTGAGAAATTGAAAAGCCCCGGTCCCCAGGCACCGTCCGCTCACGCAGAGCCTCACACAAAGGATGTTGTATGGCAGCAGCTCCAGGCTTCGGGAAATCCTTCCCGGGGCCGGGGAAAAGGCTTTTGTGCAACCTGAAAGCTCAGCTGGTGATGTCATTCCCGTGCAAAAGGGTAAGAGTTAAACAGGGTCCCCGTGTCGCTGGGGAGACCCCCTGACCTTCAGCCATTCACGGGGACACTGCGTCTGCAGAGGGGCTGGGCTGGGGCTCCACTGCAAGAACAGGGGGAGGGAAAAAACAGGAAAATTATTTAAAACCCGAGGCAGAAACATGTTGCTGGAGCTCAGCACAGAAAAGGTGGGTATATGTTAACAGAACCTTCAAAAACCTGGGTTTGGAAATCAAGTTTGTGGTGCTGCTGCTGCCAGGCACATCGATGGATGCGTTATTGGGGAGGGAATATTTTTACCATCCCAGCGTCTTTCATGGTCACTGTGTGTGGAGAGGACAAGAGAAATACTGGCTGTGACACAACTTCTGTGCACGGCGGACATTTTTGTTCTTGTTTTATGCAAAACCTTTTCTTTATATTCACAGTGATCTCAATATGGACTTGATGGGGAGTGTCTGTGTTTAAATAGGCCAGAAACCAAGGCAGTGGTGCTTTGGGCCCTTTTAGGCTGGTTTGGGCCAGCAAAGCATCGTGTCAGAGCTCAAACCCTCCACATCCTATGATTCCCTTGGAAATCCCGCCCCGGCTGGCTGGAAACCCTTGTGCCACAGAGGAATGACCACCCTGTGAGCAGTTAGGCTTGGCCACCCGTGGCTCTGCCGGCGCATTCCACAAGCCAGGAAAATCCTCTCTTTTGGCCTTCCTAATGTGGTTGCATAAGGCTCTTCCCACAACCAGCCTGGTTAATGATTTTGAGGAGGTTGACTGAGCGGTTGTCGAGTCCCCAGTGCTTCCAGGCAGGCTGGATGTATTCCACGTAGACCAGGAAGTTCTCCGGGGAGCTCTCTGGGCTTGTCTGGAATGTCACAACCCCCCCTCATCGTTCTGCCTCTTGGTGTGGTTTCAAAATCAAAGACGGTTGGAAGTTCACTCTCTGAACTTACTGGCCCCTGACCTCTGCCATGAAATTCTGAGCAGATGTAATAATTGTGAAGGGGGGAGGTTGTTTGATGCCCGCACTGTCCCGCTGGGTATCTGGGGGTGGAAAACGTTGTGTGAGCAGTGATGGAGCTGTCAGGCACTCCCTGGGATGAGCTGTCCCTGGTGGGTGGAGGAGAGGCACAGGGGACCTGCAGGTGTGCTGTGAAACCATGTGTGGCCTGGAATGACACATGGGATTCCCATAACAGTCCCAAATGCTGCTTTAAAGTGGAAACAACTGCGGCTGATTATCCAGGAAGGCAAGAGGCCAAATTCTACAGTCTCTACTTAATTTTTGTAATATCTGTTATTTTGGAATTTGTGAGTTCTGTGTATTTGATTCTAAATAGCGACACTTTTTTTTTTTAAATTGCTATTAGCTATTAAAATGACACATTAATTGTTTCTGCAATTAAAAATGTGTTCTGTGACTCTCCTCTGTGCCAGCATTTGTGACATTCAGAAGTCATAAACATCAACTACTCCATCATTTTTGCTGTAAACATGTCCTAGAAAAGTCATTCCATACGGAAGCCTGGACTAGGAGACACACCACAGCAGCGTTTTAGTTCTCTCACGAGGCTTAAAGGATATTAAAACTTTTCCCTTGACCCCTCCCACCAGGTGGATGCTTTGATTAAGAAACTTAGGCACTGGCTGGCCGTCAGAAATCGCTGGAGTAATGGTGCGTGACGCACAGTGCTTAAGGAGTGAGCAGACAATTGCTGGCGGGGGCTCCGTGCTGAGAAATCTCAAGGATTATCCTCATTTCAGGCATTTGAACTTGGATTGTTTCAAGCCCCTCTCCATCTGGGAGGCCACGAGCAACAGCAAACCACAGGCTTGACCTTGGAATTACTGCTTGGCTTTTTGTGGTCTCGGAGAGGCCGGAGGAGGCGAGCAGAGGTTTCCTCCCCCAATCCTGAAGCCTCTCCGTGAGTTCCCGTTGACAGATTCCTACCAGGAGCAAACAAACTGTTTGGGGTACACCTGGGAGAACAATTCCTAGTCTTGTTGAAGCTTTGCAGGTTTTTTGCTGCCAGGAAAGCAGGGCAGGTGAGAGAGGCTGCTCCAGCACCAGAACAAGGTTGCTGTGGCTCAGCCCCACGCTGACGGCTTTTGTTCCAGTGCAGGAAAATTGGGTGTGAGGAAAGGCTGATTTTTGTGTTGGTGGTCACTTTGCAGGGAATGACCATCCGTCCCCTCGTCGACCTGCTGGCTGTAAAGAGGAAAAGGGAGAGTGCTCCCACCGTGGGAGAGCAGATCCACATTCGGGTAAGTGGAGCATCCATTGACATGTGGCCAGAGCTTCCTGATGTCTTCTGGAATGCGTGTGTCTCCAGGGACCTTGCAGATCCGCAGTTTTACCTGAATCCTCTGCAGGTCAGCCCTTTTCCATGCTGGAAATCCTGTTCAGGGTCCTAACCCTGGGTTATTCTTCCACTGCCACCGATCAGGCTGATGTAACATCAGGTACTGCACAAATGTGAGAGACAAAGATGATTTCTTGCCCCAAACTTTAAGCTCTGACCTAACTCAAGTTTCTCTGGTCAGAAAGAAAGAAGATGAGGCTTGGGTGCTTTCAGGATTAGGAAATTCCATGTGTTCTCCAGTCCCATCACCACCACTGGTTTGGATACTTGGGCAAAAAAATGAAGAAAGGGAGGATAAGGTTGGTGGTATATTGGAGGGAACCTCTGAAGTGCACCGTCCTTGGAATTATTCGAGGCCAGGTTGGATGGGGATTGGAGCCACCTGGGGCAGTGGAAGGTGTCCCTGCCCATGGCAGGAGCTGGAATGAGATGAGGTGTAAGATCCCATCCAACCCAAGCCATTCTGTGATTCTACATCCATAACCCAAAGGTGGGATTTCATTCCCTGTGTTCTCACCACCCTAATGTTGGTATTTGTAGTCAATAGAGGATTTCAGGGAGAGGCTCAGCTCCGTGAGATCAGCTGCTCTCCCTCTCAGCTGAGCCTTTGCATTTGCATCTGTATCCAATGGATAATTAGTATATTCCTGAATCTAATTGTTCAATCCCAGCCACGTTTCTGTGGGTATGGCTCCTTCAGGAATATTATTGTCATTGTCTTCTTTAGCAATAAAGCCATTGGGGCTGGGGACATTTGTAAAACCTGTTTGGCATCCTCACAATGGGGTCAGACTGCGGGGCTTTGTCTGAGGTTAACACAACAGCTCAGGAGGCTGAGGAGCTTTTTCCAGTCGTGAACAGAGAAGACTTAGCTCTTTTGTTAGGGTGTGAATGGCAAATCATCTCAGAAATGTGTTTATTAGGAGGTATGAGCTGAAAACGGCCATGCACCAATTAAACTGAGAAGGTAAAAATGCAGATAGTTGGAAATCAGGGATGCAGAAGCAGCTTTCTTCCTCAGATTTATTTTGCCATCTGGATAGTTGGGATATTCTTGCTCACAGGACTGATCAGTGTAATTCCAGAGAATCACAGTGGTTTGGGTTGGAAGGGACCTTAAAACTCATCTCATTCCAACCCCTGCCATGGGCAGGGACACCTTTCCTTATCCCAGGTTGCTCCAAGCCCTGTGCAGCCTGGCTTGGGACACTCCCGGGGATGGAACACTTCAGTGCTTCCCTCCAAGGTCGTGTTTGTGGAACACACAGATGACAACAGCCATGTGAGGGTACTAAACCCCCACCAGCCTGCAAGGCTGAGCAGCTGCTCTGAAACTTTTCTGTCTCTGACCCCCCACAAAAGATAGTTTTTATATTGTAGATCTGTAGGAAGTTCCAGGGTCATCAGTACCTGAGTGTGGAGGGCAGCAGAGCAGAGCCCTCTCCCAGTTTAGAGATGCCATTCGGAGGGAAAGCAGGGAAAATTTGGGAAATTACAGGGATTTAACTTTTAGATGGAAAACCCATGCAGGCTGAGATTTTTAACATAATTTTAAACCATAATAATGTATTTATATAAAGCATGATATGCTGATTTCCTTTAGTGGGGAGTGTTTGGGAGAAGGCACTATTTACTATTCAAGTCAAAGCATCATTTATGTGTTACCTACATTTATATCCTGAAGAAACGGATTTCCTGAGACAAATTGTCCTCAAAAACCCCCAAATGAGCCTTTCCTGCAGGTCAAGGCCCAGAGGGAAGATCATGGGAGCCGTCTTCCCTCCTGTACCCATCACAGAGAGCAGATCCGTGGCCCTCAGCATTTATTCTCTGCTTGCCCACACCTGAAAGCAAACCACTCATTGAACTCCAGCACCACCGGATGAGTGGATGGAGAATTATCTCAGTGCCTTCTCTCCTTGATTCCCAGCTCCCTACCCTGAGCGGGAAGCATCCCCTGTTGTGTGTGTGGCTTTTGCTGTTTCCTGGCCGGGTTCATCACGTATGCAACCGGCGTAGAGCGAAATCCTCTCTCCCCTTTAGTTCTTGGATCATTTGCTGGCTGGCATTGAAGATATATCTGGACACTGGGGACAGTATTACTGGAAAGACAAGTAAGGATTTGCCAAAATACAACTGTGTACACGTGTAGGGAAAAAAAAAAAAGGAGGTTGTGTTCTATTCCCCAAGTTTCTGCTGTGGGCAGCTGGGCCTTGTTCATCCTCGTGGCTCAAGGGAGGTGACAGAGGGGCAGCTTTTCCTTGTCCAGGGGGATGCCAAGTTTCCAGGGCACTTCCCTGCTTGCAGACACCTCTTGTGCATCACCCTAAAAAGATCCTTTCTCCTCTCCTGTTGTGTTTGTCCCTTCTTGCCCAAAGAAACCTGCTGCCATGGCCGTGACACGCAGCCTGTCCCAGGCTGTGCACAGTTAACACTAAAGAGCTGAGTTTGCAGCACTGCTTGTTGTGGACTGGAATTGCTGAGGATCTTTACAGATTTCTGTAGCAAAGTGTTCAGTTTTCATTAAATTCTGGGGGTTTGTACATTTCAATTTTTTTTTTTTTAAGTGCATCAGGATTTAAATATATATATATCTATAAATACCATAAATTATACTAAAAAGTCTATCTACCAGGTTTAATTCCTTGGTGGTCCAGACATAGATGCAGCTGGTAGAGATTTTTTAGGAATGCCCATGCTTGGAAGTGCCACTAGAGGGTATGGGAGTCTCTGCTGCTGAGGAGCATCCTGGCTCCTTGTGAGCAGGTCTTAAAGAGATGGATGATCTCAGAGGTCTTTTCCAACCTAAATTATTCAACGGTTTGGGCAGAAAAGAAGAGGAAATGGCTCAAGAGGGAATCTGGGAGTGTTTAAATCTGTAGCTTGTTGCACTTCTAGAAGTATTTATGATGTATCTGGCACTTTTGGGGAGTTTTTATTGTTTTTAGCGAAGTTTTAATATTTTGACTCACGTACTGTAATGCAGAAATAATTAGGGACTGACCTCTTGGACCATCTGATTTCTGAGGAGGACTTAATGGATATAATGGAATTTAATGGAACGTGGGGCAGTCGTGGGCTATGACCCTGCTGCCTTGCTCCGATCTGTTGGTGCTGGGGAGTCAGGGGAGAGGCTAAACCCATCTCATTTTGTCCTCCAACAGACTGGAGTATTTCAACAGCAAGTACCTGCAGAAGATCCTGCTCAGGGAGTACGACCAGCCCAAGTCCAGCATCGTGCTGCTCTACGAGAAACTGGAGCGCAAACACGCCATCGAGCTGGCCCAGGCTGGGCAGCTGGGCCACGGCCCAGCCCACCCCTCCTTCCTGTGAGCAAACACCAGCTCCAACTCAGCAGCTGGGCGCTAAAAGTGATGGGCTGGATGAGCTTCACCCGGCACTGGTGGTGGCACGTGGAGGGTCACCTCTATCCCCACCAGTTACAGGGAAATGGTGCTCTGAGGAAGAGGCTCCTGCCCCATTTTGGATGGGTTTGCAGTGTAAAATGTTCTGAATGGCCACTTCAGACCTCACAGATGGTTCTGCTCTGCCACAGCTCCCCGTGGCTCTTTTATCCACCAGGGAGCACGTGGACAGCCCAGCTCTGACGCAAATGCCAAATTCCTGCCTTGCCGTGAGCTCCATCTGCAAGGATGAGCTGTTGGACACGTTGGCTGTGGTGGGATCCCAAGGGGGCACTGAGATTTGAGGATGCACTTCTCGTGCGTGTTCCAAAATAAGGTGTTCTGCTTTCCTTTGCAGCAGCAGCGACAGGACTGTCATGACAGGCCAGAAATTGGAGGACACTCCAAATCCTGATGTCCTGGACAACATGCAGGAAATATTGGCAAGGAACCTGTACCGGATCAGGAGGACGGTATAACTTTCCCCTCAATCCATATTTTAAGTGTCCAATAACACAAATTTCCTCGGTTATCCGAACAGCCTGAGCAGATGTTATGAATATTTCCATAATTACCCAGGATGTCTCTTTGTGAGCAGAGAATAGTTGGCTGTGTGGAGCCAGATCCAGTTTCCAAGTCAGTGGCACATTTCTGTTTGCTGCCTGACAGCTTCTGAAAGGTTCACCCAGTCAGCCTATAATTTCATGGAATATTTTCGGCGTCGGTACCCGGCAGTGAAAAGGAGAAAGGAGGAGCACGTGGAACTTCAGGCACCGGGTTAGCAGATCCAGCAGCAGCTCCTAGGGCAGAGCAGGGATGGGGTTATCCTCGTGGTACGTTTTTCCCCGTGGTAGAGAGGTGTGAGTGGGAATTAGTCTGCAGAGCTTTTAAATCCACCCAGCAGCTTTGCCATGGAACTGGTACCAGTGGTTAGAGGGCATAAACCCCACTTGCTGTTTACTGAATCATGGATTGTGTCTGGGGTTTCACACAGCACCCGAGGCTGTGCACTGGAATTGCTGTTCCTAGGGGGACTTAGCCTTAAAATCCACCTAGGCCTTCGTTTTATGGATTACACACAAAATATGGAGTCCTTAGGGGTGGGGCTGGTGTGGGCAGCTCGGCACAGAGGGATCAGCCTCCCTCTCCTGTCCCTTTGCTGAGCTGAGGGAAGCCGTGGGATAAGGCTGGGAAGAGACCTATGGACGTGGTGAAGGGATGAAGATGAAGGCACAGCTCCAGTTTGTGCCTAGTCCTGCGTTAATCCAGCCTAACCCCTTGCAGTGACAGCGTTATCCCAGCTCCCACTGGTGTCAGTGGGAGAATTCTGCTTGGCTGGGGGGTGGCTTTAGGAGGAGGGTTTACGGTTCCCATTGTCTGCATGATTTATGTGGGAAGGTGGGATAAACACAAAACACTGGGGGCTGAAGGTGTGAAGGCACCTCGAGCAGAGTCATGGCACTCGTTCAGGTGTAACACTGCCAGGTGTAATTCAGTCTTGCCATTCAGTGATTTCCTGGGTGATTTCACATTAAAAAAACAAAAACAAAAACAAAAAACAAAAAACAAACAAACAAACAAAACCCCAAAAACCACACAAAACCACCCTCAAAAAACACAACAAAACCCCACAACAAACAAACAAACAAACCAACCACTAAAAAACCCAAACAAAAAACAAAACAAAACCCAAAACAAAACAAAAAAAAACACCAAAAAAACCCCAAATACCCCCAGAGTTTGGACTCCCATCTCCCTTCCATGCCTCCTTCCCTCCCCACCTCTCCGAAATGAGTGTGTGCCCATAGCGGGGCTGGGATGCTGCAGGGGCGGGAGGATCCCGGAGGGAGGGCAGGGATGCTCCCGTGTCCTGCAGCCCCTGTGTGTCCCCTGCAGGGCCCGGCGTACAACAGGCACACCCTGCCCGGGGACAGCGAGCCCACGGAGCAGGCCAAGGAGATCCTGATCCTGCGGCACAAGAACCTGCTGGTGGAGGTGAGCGGGAGCGACACCTGCAGCTCCAGGAAGGAGGTAAGAGGGAACTTTACAGGGCCGTGCTCCGGCTGCTTTCTCCACAGCCTGGTTGCTGCTGGTGGTTTGTTTCCTTGGAAAGACAAATCTTGTTGCTTTAACATAAAATTTAAAAAAGTTTCTCTATCCCGAAGAATAGGAAAAAGGCCGAGGGAAAAATCTCCCCAACCCAGCTCCTGGCGAACCAAGAATCCATCCTGAGCACGGTGCTTTGTGAACACAGACTTCCACCCGTGCTGGAAAAGTTCTGTACTGAGAAAATATTACTGACAAATATTATTCACTCTGTAGAAGCTGAGGTCTGGTGGTGGTGGGTTTTTTTTTTTTCTTTTTTTTTTTTTTTTTTTTTTTTTTTTCCCCTGGGAGATTTCATCAAAGACAGGAATTTGTCTCCCCCCCATGTGTCAGTGGTCCAGAGGGACTGTAAATATTTGAAATTGCTCAATGATTTCCAACACCTCCCCCCCCCCCCAACTCTTTCAAAAGGACAGAAGCATTTTTGTGATCTTTCTTATTCATTCTGGAGGTGAGTTTTGTTTTTAAACACATCTACATTTCTGGGCAGGCTTGGAATAAGTAAAGTAGAGGGAGGTTTTTCTTACCTGATTCCTGCAAGAAACAAAAATTTTTCCTGTTTCTTCTGTGTTGGTTTATGTTCTGAATCAGAGGAGAAAAAAGGTTAATACAAAGTCTGTGCCTGGTGCAGACTTTTGCTCTTTGAGAATTGGTGAGAGAAGCTGGGTCAACATTTAGCTATGGAAAAAAAAAAAAATGGTTTCCAGGAATGATGCATGAGGATCAGGCTTGGCCTTTTCAGTTCCTCCCATCCTCTGTAAATCTTTAGAGGAAAAGCATTTAACCCTTGTCATATTTTGCTCCCAAATTCCCAGGTCAGCAGCAGCGCAGAATCACAGAACTGAAAGGGATCCATGAGGATCATTGAACTAGCTCCTTGCTTTGTGCAGGACAGCCCCAAGAATCCCACCCTGTGCCTGAAAGTGTTGTCCAAACTCTCTCTGAGCTCTGGCAGGGTTGGTGCTTGCAGTAATCGCTGAACTATCCCTAAATTCCACTCACTTCTCCGAATTTTAGGTTTTGATGGCTTGATCTGGAGCACTGTCCAAGTGTGAGCTGTGATCTCTAAAATGAGCAGCCAAGCTCCATCACCGAGGAGAACAAAATGACCTTTTAGAAAGAAACAATTTGCCCTTCCCTATTTAGATAGCACAAGAATTCGGGAGTGCCCTGGACTTTTTTCCACTCCGGTTTCCTTGTGGAAGTGACAGTCGTGTATGAGCCTGCCGAGAACGGCAGCCCTGCACCAAATGCTGCTGGTGCTCAGCCCTTCCTCCCCAGAAAGGTGTTCTGGCTCTTGCAAGCAACTTAAAAGATTTAATTTGATCATTTACATGCTGATTGGTACTTACAATTCAGAGTAGATAGGCAAGAACATGGCATGTTCCTGTAGTAGAACATTTGGTATAATTAAACTTCAAAAGAGCAGCATCAAACTCCGGCTGATTTTGAGCACGACATTCCCTACTTTAAGGGTATTTGATTGTTAACCCTTGTGCTCCTGCTTTCCCCTCCTCTGCTGCATTTGTTGGGAAATTCATGAGCTTTGGGAAAGCTGTTTCTGCTGTTCCTTTGAGGGCTTGCAGCTGGGCTTTGAGGGAACAGAATAGTTTTTGGGGAATTGCAAAAGCAGTAGGATTCACTCTGTGTCTGTGCTGACTCGTGGATGATGGCAAATGCCCTCTGAGGGTGGGAAATGCCCTGTGGATTATGGAAAACACCAGTTTGATGGTGAATACTGACTGTTGTGTCATTGGAGCCACTTGTTGGTGCTGCTCACACCCCTTCACCGCAGCCACCTTGGCTTTGTGCCAGGCGAAGGGAAGCAGATGTAAATCCCAGAACAGTCCGGGTGGGAAGGGATCCTAAAGATCATCCAGTTCCGACCCCCTGCCATGGGCAGAGTCACCTTCCCCTAGATCAGGATGTCCTGTCCAACCTGGGAGATGACAGTAAACACCGGGAGCTGATCCCAGTGACACCTCTAAGGATGGCTCTAACCCAAGAACCATCCCCCAGTGCCCAAAAGGACAAGCCAGGCCTGTTTTCTGTCACCAGCAGCTTTTCAGCTAATTTTTAACAATAGCTACCTCATTTACTGTCAGTAGAAATAGAATGATGCCCCAAAGTGATAGGATAATGCTCTAATAGAACGCTGAAATATCAACACCATATTAATTATATATATATATTATTATATAATATTAAGGAGGGTGGGTGAATGCTGTTACTTCATGCTGTAGGAGGACAGATTGCAGAATTTTCCAGTGGAAGGAAGGAACACTGTGCTAAAAAGTAGATTTAACCTACTATAAGCAGCTCAATACTTACCAGTTTTTGGGAAAAAAAGCAGCTACTCCTATTTCTCCCATACCAGATTGAAAAGAAACTGGTGTTTTCCTGATTAAAAAAAGCCATTAATGAAAAATGTCAGTAGTGTTGGAGGTTTTTCTGATTGTCAGATATTCCATCTTTTGTGGTCCCACAGGGAAGGGTTTGGCCTTCCAGGTTTTGAGTCAGCAAGAAAAACTTGGATGCTGTTGCTCCCCCCCGTTTTTCTATTCTACATCTCACCACGAGATGGAAGCATTACAACTGTGTTTGCAAACCCAACTGGAAATCCACGGATGGAAGCAAACTTCCAGCAAAGGGCCACTGAAACCCCGGTGGTGCTGGTGAAACTCCTGCAATTCCACTGCCAGCCTTGGAAAAAGCTTTGGTGATACTTTGAGTGTTGGGAGACGAGGGAATAATTTTAAAAATCCATTTGGTTCAGTAGCAACCCTGTTTTCTTTCTGTTTGGCCAGTGCCTATTTTTCTTTTTTAGTGAAGATGCTGAGAGCTTTGCTGTTAAATATGAAGCTGTTGCAGCTCAGTTAAACACGTATTTTATCAGTGGCTGCTCGATCTTTTCCCCCCCAATCAAAATCAGGGATGCGTGGGAGAACATCCTCGTGTTGGTGGCTTTGCCAGGCTGGGAAGGAGCCAAGTCCACCTTGGCTGCTGGACAATCCATCTCCTTTCCCCAGGAGAAAGCAGTGCCCTCGCCAGGATGGACACAGCTCTGTGGCCAACACCAGGCTTCAGCCGGGAGGGGTTGGGATTGGAGCGGGGGGTCTTTGAATCCCTTCCACCCCAAACCATTCTGTGACTCTGGGTCACCTCTCTGGGTGGCTTTAGGCGCCTTAGGGATCTCCTGCACTTCGGGTGCTTTTAAATCAAGGAGAGGGGGCTCTTGGAGCCTCCTCCAAGGGAGAGTTTGGAGAGCAAGCGGGGAAAAAGCTGAGAGAAGCAGCAACAAAAGAACAATCTTCCTCCCTCTGGAGCAGGTTAAATGATTTACACCAGGCAGAAGAACCTTGGCAGGAGAACGGGGTGACTTCAGCTCTGAGCCACAGCCCAGAGGATTAACTCCAAAACTAGCTGTTTCCAGCAGAAAGTTCGCCTTCCTCTGCCTAAGGACAAAATTCCTGCCGAAGGCTGCTGCTTCCTGGAGCTGTGCATCCCTGCTGGCTCCGAGCGCCGGCCGCATTTGGGGCTTGCCTTATTTTAGGCAGGGGTCCAGCCCAGCCTGAGCTGGCAGGGCGGGTTCTGAGACCCAGGACAGCTTTTATTTACCACCGAGCACCCAGAAAATCCTTGCACCTGTAGCCAGGCAACTTGGTCCTCTTTTCTCCTGCCAAAACACGAGTGCACTCCCCCAGAGGAGCTTATTTGGAGCTGCCTGTGAGCCATGTGCGTAAATGACACAGTGCCTTTGGTAATTATGTCGGAGCCCTTTCATGGAGCATGCTCTGAGAATCGTTAAATGCCCCTGGGAATGGCTTTCCAGGGAGCCAGGCGCTGCTGCCGGAGCTGGGAAGGCATTGTTATTAAAATGGTCAATAAAAGTGAGAACAAGGGATGGAGGGCAGCGGTCCTCGTTAGGGGAGGGAGGAGAACGAACCGAAACAAAACAGAAAACCAGGCTGGGAGGTGTCCAGAGTTATTTTGGCAGTCTGGGTTCCTGGACCGAGGTGCCAAATCGCAGCTGCGTGAGAGACTTAATTCCCAGTTTACAGAGGCACAGAACAATCCAGGCGGCATTGTGCTACCTGATTTTTATTTTTTTCCTTTTTTTTATTATTATTATTATTATTATTTGTCCTGGAGGGTAGAGATTAGCACTGGAGTGAAAGGACAGGGAGCTCGTTAGTGCCAGCTCGTTACCTGCCTCCTTGGACTGCAGCCAGCGTGGGGAACAGCCAAGGTGAGAAACATCCATATCCCGGGGACAGCTGTGCCTTCTGCACTCCCTGCCCCATTCTCCCAGCTCCAGGACTGCTCCTTCCCATCCTCTCTGCTGAACTATTCCTGGGGAGCTCAGACCTCTCCCAGAACTCAAAACATAATTGCTGCTTTGTGCAATTGTTATTATTTAAGCTTCTGACACTGGCTCAGTTTTATTTCTAAATTCTTGACAGTCCATAAAGAGCTTCCAGCATAGTTCAGAGAAGCTATGAATGCCCCATCCCTGGAAGAGTTTTAGGCCAGTTTCGAGGGAGCAACTTGGTCCTGAGAGAGGTGTTCCAGCAGAAGGATTGGAATAGGATGATCTTTAAGGTCCCTTCCGATCTCATGAGTCTGTGTTGTAGCAAATCAGTGTCTGCAAATCTGAAAATACTTCCTGCCATCTCTTCAGTCTATTTTTAGCTGTCCTTCCTATTCTTTTTTTTTTTTTTTTTTTAATTATTATTTTTATGTGGCAAAAGTTGAACGAATGGGAGTGGGATCCTTAGGTATCACAGAGGGCTGGTTTATGAGGCAGGAGTGTCATGAGCAGATTTCACAAGGCGCTGAAGTCCTTCTCTCCCTCAGTCCCAGAAGGAGGACGTCTGCTCGGTGCAGGGCGAGGCCACCACGCAGCCCAAGCTCTGCCGCTCCTTCACGGGTAAGTTGTGGTGCTGGGGATCATTCCCTGCTCACCCTCATCCCCTTGGAATGGTCCAGCAGGTGACAGGGAGGATGTAGGACATCCTTAAATGAGCCTCATGGGTGAGCAAGGTGAGCTGAAAGCATTCCCAGCCCCGGTGCTCTCTCTCAGCCCAACCTGAGGTTGGTGTGAATGGGTTGGGCCCTTTCAAAGCCATCTAATCCAACCCCTCTGCCACAAACAGGGACATCTCCAACTGGGTCAGGTTGCTTCATCCAACCTGGGATGTAGCTGTTTTAAACCACAGTTTACCAGGAATACTTCAGTTATGTTCTTCCCAAAAAAAACCCCATGACTGTAAGCAGAGAAAAGTGGTAAAACCCATTGTTTCTAGGGTGTTTTTCCACTGCAAGGAAAGCACGAGCACTGTGGCCCTTGGCACACAGTGGTGACAGAGCAGAAGGAGGTTGTAACCCCTCTGTCGTGTTTGCATGTTCATCCCCATCAAAAAATCCCACGATGTGACAACATGACATTCCAGGCGCTCCAGCAGGACACCTGTGTTTTCCAGAGCTGGTTTAAGGCAGTCACCGTGTGAATTTTTGCCCTGCAAAGTTGCAGGCGGGGACTGGCAAAAGAGTGGTGGTGTTGATCCAAATACTTTGTGCATTTCAAATTTAATTTCAATTTAAATTTCAATTTAAACGTGGGTTTAAATTTCCTTTTTTGGCTTTTTCTTGCATGGGAACACTGATCTTTGTCTGCTGTTTTATGACCGGGGAGCGATCCTTGGAGGGAACAGCTCACCCCCAAGGGGCACATGGCCACCTCGGTGTTTCTTCGTTCCTGCTGAACCACTAAGAAGGGTGTTTCTTATGGTGTTTCTCATGGTGTTTCTCATGGTGTTTCTCACGGTGTTTCTCATGGTGTTTCTCTTCCCACAGTGAGGAACGCGGAGAAGGTTCGGGAGGTGAAGGAGAGCCGATCCAATTCCGTGTGTGCCATCCCGCCGCCCCAGCCCAGCGGCTCGACCTGGGGCGGGAGGAAAGAGCTGAGTCTGGAGATGTACAAACACAAGGGACGCTCTGGCTCCCCGTGAGGGGTCTGCCTCCTTCAGGGAGGGCTGCTGCACATGTACATAATGTAAATAAGGTGCACATTGGAAAGGACAGCGTGGACGGGGTGGAATATTCCGGAGTGGTTTGCATGGAAAGTCGCCCTTATTGCCCAGTGCGGGGTTTTTAGTGGGAACTGAGGGAAAAGATGCTCAGCAGTGCCAAGGAATGGCTGAGGGGTTATTTCTAAGGAATTTCTAGGAAAAATTAGCCTGTTCAGTCTGAGAAAATGGCTGAAACTGCCTACAGCTGCAAGGAAGGATGTTTTAATAAGGTGAGATATGGGATCTTCTTATTAGTTTTCAGGGATAGGCTAAACAGCAGGGAGCATTTGGATTATAGATTGGGAAAAACTTGATAATCTCAAAGCAAGTTTTATTGGGGGGTGGAGGAAAGAGCAGAGACAGCAACAGATTTCCTCTGCTCCTCAGGAACTGATGGATCATGGCTGTGAACATCAATCTCATGAAGCCCGAAGTTAAATGACGTAGTTAAGCAAGGGGTTGTGTCTTACCTGAGGGATTGTCCCACACCCAGCCACAGCTCTGCTAATGAAAAATTATTGTAGCTGAGTTAAAAGGGAGAAATATGTTCTTACCAGTTTTTAAAAATTTCTTTAAGGAATGGTTCACCTCAAAGCTGAAATGAGGAATCTCCAAACCCAGTGCTGGTAGCAGGGGATGAGGGTGACAGCCCTTAAGTAAATGGGAAAGGTTTCTGACATGGCTGGTGGGTTGCATTAATCCTGTAAAGATATTTTGGGATGACCTGTGCTGTCACAGCTGGGATCTGTGGGTTTAGAGGGGTTTGAAAGTGCCAGGAGGGTGACGCAAACCCTGGCTGCTTCTCCCAGGAAAGGTGTGAGCCCTTCGCACAGCAGATGCAGGTAAACTCCAGGGACAGGACCTGAGGAAGACAGATAGCCCCAGCTTTGGGTAATTTTCTTTGAAACTCCAGGTGAGTTCAAACCTTTGAATTCTTGTCCTTGCTGAACCTGATGGGACAAGTTTTGTGTTGACATTTTTCTTTCTCTGCTCCTTACTGTGATCCAAGAGTGTTTAATCTGAACGAAGTGGCTCTTTCTGAAGCAGCATTAAAAGAAACTGTAGGCTTTCCCAGACTCCCCTCCATGATGTTTTTGGGCTTGCAGAACCAGTCTCCTGCATGCAGAAAAACCCCCTTAGCAGAGCCCTGCATGGTACATTGGTGCTTTCATTTTAAATTAAAGGCACAAATTTGTGTGTATTTGCTTTACAATGATCCAAGGTCTCATTGTCTTCTGAAAAACCCCCTTTAAGCTGTCCTGGAATAAACTGAGGTGGTTCATGTTGACTTGAAGGTCACTCCATCACTGGAAATCCACTTCATTGCAGAGGAAAATCAGAGCTTTTAGCGATAGATGTGCGTTTTACGTGTATATATACATGTATGTACATATGTATTGATTTTAATATAGACTCATTGTCACCTTCAGTTAATTCATTACAATTTTGATTTGTTTCCTAGTTTAATCCATGTGCATGGGAGCCGTGTGGGTTTGGCTGTACTTGGTTTAGAAAACAGCCCATCTCCGAGTACGTTGTAAGATATGGTACAATCCAAGGAGTTTATGGATACGTTGGAGTGTTCTACATTTCCATTTCAATTAAACTCGCTGCGTTATGGGATCGTCTCTGAGCTGTTCTTTCCTTGCATCTTCAGCGTGCTGCTGGTGACATCATCAGGAGCTGGGGTGTCTCTGGGTGTCATTCCAGGCAGATCCTCTCGGAACAGCAGCTCCTTCAACCCTTGGCCGGTGATCCCAAGATCATGAGTGAGGAAAGAGATTGTAACGAGGAAATAAAATTGGTGTTGTTGTTCATTGGTGAAAGACATTGCATACAAGGGAGAGAAAAAAAATACTGAACCTGAAGGTCCTCAGCTCTGTGGGGCTGTCATGTCCCTGTTCCCCTGCAGTTTTACATCCTCAGTGTTTTAAATTCCTCGTTAAATTCTGTGAAATAAATCGTCATAGGAGGATTTACTAAGGTGAGTTGTTTTTATTCTATAGTGGGAGAGCAAAAAGGAAATTACATCAATTTGCTTGTCAAGGAGTTTTTAACCAAGGATAGAAACTGTGATTGGCTATTTCTTGCTTGGTTTTGTTTGGGGTTTTTTGGCTCTTTTATTCTGGGTTTACGCTTTTGCATCTGAACTGTGTTATTTTTGTCCGAAATACCTGGGTGTCTGTACCATCTTTGTCTTGCATCAATCCTTGTCATCTTTGTACAGCATCCATCATTTTTCTGGGCACCAGGCACTTAAATAAGGAGCTTTTTCCAATTGAGATTCCCATCAGTTCTCTGCAAAATCATTATGGGTTATCAAGGACCTTATTAAATGGTGGCTGTTTTAGTGGGGGTAGATTTCTTTGTAGGCAACAGAATTGGTTGGAAGGATGCCAGAAAATGGAATGGAAATTTTATCTGATGTAGGAAAAAAAAAAAAAAAGGTAAAAAAAGAAAAATAAAATAAAATTCCTTGCATTTTTTTGAAGTTGTACATTTTCATCTCAATTCAGCACAAGGGATGTTTCCATGCCAGGATCTCCCAGAGGTTGCTGGCTCCAGGTGTGCAGTGGCTGCAGAGGCTGCTCCAGCCCAGGCCCACATTCCCATGCTCAGGCATGGGATCCTTCATGGATCCCAGCCCATCATTCCCTTCCAACCCCGCTTTGAGTGCTGGGGCCATCACTACCTCTCTGCTGCATGAACAATTTTCTTGATCTGCAGAGAAGACAATATTCCCAGCAGGACATTTTTTCCCAATGAGTCACTCTGCCCTAAATTTAACCTTCTGGTCACTGTGGATTTTTTCTTAAAATGTCTTTACAAAATATAATAGCCTGGCTAAAGCTTTTGTGAAGTATTTTCCAGTCACTTAGTGGCCAAGCCCTCTGACTAGTTTGTATTTCAGCCCAGAATACCTTTGATAATCTTTGCCAGTATCCAGTGTTGGTGGTCTTAAAATTCTACAACCAAGTGGAAAACTGTTAAGTGCTCAGGCTTCAGAGCATGCCTAATTAATTCTTTCCAGGGTTTTAGTCCTTTAAAAAGTGTTAAAAACATGGATTCAGTGTATCATTGAATATTGCATGGTTCTGTGGAAATAAATTGCATCGGTTTGATTCCTTTAGGAGTTCAGAGAGTTTTTGCTCTGTGCTTCCTCGGCAAGTTTACAGGAATCTGTGGAAAGTCCAGGTTAAAATGGGCAAAAGTTTTTAATGACGGGGAGCTGCTCGATGGCAAAGCGAGAGCCCAAAAACCGCATCAGAAAACTCTTTGTAAAGACATCATTCAGCTGCATTTGAAAATTGGGCAAAATGTCCCCTGCGCTCGCAACTCCAAAAGCATTTCCTCATGTGAACTTCAGTATTTTTATTTTGAGCAGAAAACCACACTTGTGTTTATTTTATTTCATGACTGCTTAAGGAGATTATAATGACTTAATCCTGGAAAGGGCTGGTAGCGCTTGAGAAGCAGGTGAGGCAAATTTGAGCTTTTTTCTCTCCTCACATCAAGTCCTGGAGGGGATTCAGCCTCAGAAGCACCGTTAAGGATCTTTCAACATCCAGGCTTATGTGCTTCTTCCAAGAGACGTGGAGACGGGAGAGATGAAAAAGGAGCGTGTGATGGAGATGAACTGGAGATTATGACTTTAATGCAGAATTAAAGGGGCAAATGTCAACGTGGGTATCTATTGCTCTCCCTTCCAGCATAGCTCAGACTGGGGGGTTGCACTTTGTGAAACCGTGGGGGATGTTGGTGGCTTTTCCAAGGCAAAGTTGGCAGTGCTGGGGTGCTCTTGGTGTGGTTTGCTTGGCTTTGCTGTTCCGAGGTTTGGGGAGAAAAGAGAGAAATAAGAGGCTCTAGAGAGGTTCACTGCCTGAGGAAACGCCACGTGGGACATCTTTTGGAGCAGAGCAGATCATAGAACCATGGAATAATCTAGTTTGGAAAAGCCCTTTAAATCCTTGCAGCCCAGCCCTTCCCCCAGCACTGCCAGGGCCACCACTGACCCACGTTCCCAAGGGCCACATCCACAGAGATTTTAAATCCCTCCAGGGACAGGGACTCCACCCCTGCCCTGACAAACCGATTCCAGGATTTCACCACCCAGGATCATCAGGCCAAACTCTGGTGAAGAAAGGTCTGCAGACCTCCAAAGGGACTCAGTGAAATCTCCAAAGGCAGCCCTGGAAACTCATCTCCTTATCAAATTCCAAGAAGTCCTCTGCTTTCCGCATGAGAGAGTGAAAATATGTTGATCTATCTACATAAAATGTAAATTTTTCTGTGAGCATGGATCAAACTTCAGGAAATAACAACACAGACTGTGCTGATGGAGTCTCTGATCAATTCAAAGGTAAAACACCCAGTTCTGTGGAAAATCTGAGCTGACCTGCCCCAGCTCCTTTTGCTAGAATAGGTATGTTACGGAGAGTCACAATTTTGGTTTAAAAGCTTAAGGGAAAATCAACCAAACAAAAATCCTCGGGGTCAATTAGGAATTAATAAAATGCTCAGGATATGAGTTTCCTTTCCATCCACTGAAGTCCTGGAGCTGCCCATGGTGGCACTATCATTTGATCTCTGTGGATAAGAGGATGCTGAAGGCAGGTCCCTGTTGGCACCAGGAGAAGCAAGGGAAGAAAGGAAGGGCTGTTTTGCTCGGGAGTTAAATGGTGTTTGCGTCTGCCTTTGCACGGAATGTGGTGCTGGGTGGTTGATTCACCCCCTGGCTTTGGTGTGGCATTCCAGAGCCAACACGGGCTCTAAAGGACAAACGTCATCGTTACCACTTTCTGCAGGCTGTGGCAGAGACCACACAGTCTCGGTGCCCAGGAAGTTCTTGGATCCTGAAGGTGATGCTTGGGGCTGTGACAAGGAATCATAGGATCATCCTGGAATTACAGGATGGTTTGGGTTGAAAGGGACCTTAAAGATGATCCAGTTCCAAACCCTTCCACTGGACCAGGTTGCTCCAATCCCTGTCCAACCTGCCTTTGAAAAGAAACACCTGTCAGGAGTGGGATTTCAGTGCAGGGAGAGACATTTCAGCCTTGGGAACTCAATTCCTGTTCCACATGCTTGGAATTTGGAGGATGTTTGACTGGGCACAAGGCATCCTGTGAAGAGCCAAGAAGACTGGGCACCAGCAATGTTCTGCCTCAGCCATGCAGAGTTTTTCTGCCAGGAGGACCCAGAATTCTTGAGGACATTTCCAAATGGCAAACAGCACTAACTTGGGATGTGCAGTAGCACAAAAACAGAAGTGCCAAATACAGCTGGCTCAAAATGCACCCAGAAATGTGGAAGTGTGCATTAATCCCTTTTTTAAAACTAAAATACACAAGTGCCCACTTTGCATTTTAATTTTATGTAATTGCAGTGTGAGCTACCAAAAAAAAAAAGAAGAAGAAGAAAAAAAAATCCTCTCTCCTGGTGTGCAAATCCTCGTTTTCACCCGGCTCTTCTGGGCGTTCCCAAAGCTCCTTTCAGCTGTGTCCAGCTTTGAGGAGGAGATCACAAGAAGAGATGGCAACCAATTGTCATTGTCACTTCAGGCAGGTTTAGCCAGGATTGTGTGGTAGTTAGATGGCTGATTGGAATTGCACTAATTGGTTATTTAGGTGATAGATGAGTTGTACTTTTTATTTGATCAACATTTTTATGTTCACTACAAAGAGCAGCAGTGGAGCACCAGTGACTGGGTGGGTTATTGCTGTTCAAAACCATGGAAAAAGAATGAATATGCTGGGATGAGGTGGGAAGAAGTGATTTGTGTAGGAATGGGATGAGTGGAGGTTTAGGGAGGGTCGGTCACAAGAACCTACATGGAAATCCCTTGCAGCAGCTGGGAGTGTTTCCAGTGGAATTGCAGGACAACAGGATGGACAGGGTGTGTTTATTCCTGCAGAATCCCAGCTCTGTGGCTGAGTTTTGACCCTGCATGATGGAAAGTCTGCACCCTGTCCCAGCTCTCCTTTCTCCCTGTGTCAGTGAAGGGATTGCTCTCGATCCCCGATCCTGAGGAATTCCTCACATGCTCACAGTCAGGTTATACCAGGAGCAACTCTGTTCCTGGGATAGTGGGGGAGAGAGGTCTGAAGTGTTATTTAATAGCTACCCCTGCAATATTTAAGAGAGACAATGCAGAGGATAAAATAAATTATTATAATTTAAATTCTGTTGTGCTTGTAGAAGCCCAACAGAAGATTGAGAGCATTCATCACTCCGTATGCCTCAAGAAGAAGTGTAGTCAAAATTTTTCCCAACTTTCTCCAGGTTCCCTAACCAGTGTGCAGTTGCTTTGAGATACCCATATGATTCACAGGTAACTTTAAATATTAAATTGATTTGGAAATTAATTTGGCAACACAAATTCCCATAGGATAGGGAAGTCAACATCGTCACCACCCCCCCCACAGTTTAGAGCAGGTCATGACTGAGGCTAAGGTTAGAAAATCAGAACCTGGTTTTTGACTATAATTTAAATTTCTCCTCCCAGCCTCCTGGCATGTCACAGGGATACAGTTACTGCCCTACAGAAATTATCATTTCCCTAGTCTGGCATCCCATTCCTGGCAGTGATCGACAGCAGATGCTCCAGCAAAAGCCAAAAACATTAACAAGCAAATGGCAATGAAATTCCATGCAGGAATGTCCTTGCTCCCAGGAGACACTTCTCCCACAGCAGGCTGGGTGGGTGGGAGGGGTATGGATCCATATAATCTACTTTTCCATGGCAGGAGGGAGAACATCATTTACAACTGCAGGACATCCCCGGTGTGTCCGTGTTGGATGCTCCTTGCCCAGCTCCATGTGGACCTGCCTGGTGCAGAGGTGCTGATTGCAACCCTTCCAAGAGGATATTTACCATCTCCCAGTGTTTTTCTTGCATCCCTGGGGTTACTTTCTGTAAAAGCCACGTCAGAGTTCTACCCAGAGGAAGGAGGAGGCGCGAATTCCAGGAGTGCTATTTGTGGGGACGCAGTGAGAGGTGTCACCACAGTGGCTGAGGACACCACGGGCTCCACGGTGTGGGGAAGACCTTTGAGTCCACCTCTGCTCGTGTGTGCGGGGAGGGATTGGAATAACTCCCTGGTGTCCCGGGAATTCTGCACTCGTGACCCAGAGCCGTGTCCTGAGGGCTCCCGGCTCCGCTGCTCCGGCAGCAGCGGCCGTGTGTCCCCTTGGATGGCTCCCTGCTCTGCCTCTATATCTGCTTGCCATGATCCTTAATGCCACAGCTGCTTGCTCACGCCAGGTCATCCGCTTTTATTAGTCCTGCTCCACCACCCCCTGAAACCCACACCAGCCAGGAGATCATTACCCACATCCAAAAATAGCATTTCTCTGGCCCCGCTCTTCCAGAGACCGGGAAAACTCAGGGGTTTTCCTGCTGTTCCGATTCCCAGTTGTGCTGGTTTCCCCCGCTGCTGCCCCATGAAGGCCGGAGCAGCCGCCCTGGCAGCCGGGATCCTCGGAGGCACCGGGGTGTTGCTCTTCCTCGTCGCCTTTGGGACGGATTATTGGCTTCTGGCCACGGACACCTGCGGGGTCTTCGAGCATGGGAACAGCACTCTGAGCACCGGGGGGGTGAGCTCTGAAATCTTGTGCTTTGAGAGAACTTACCTAGATAATTTCCAGCCTAAAATTTTGAAATCTGTGATAGTATTTGCGCTCAGTGAAAGTGACCTGCTAATGTAAAAGGTCAGCCTGAGGTAAAATGTTAGCTCTGAGGTAAAACTTTAGATTCTTTAAAATCCAACCCAGATTTTCCCTAATAGTGAGCATTTTAGCTGGAGTAAATTGTGTCTAGAAAACATTAAGACGGCGCCTCTGTAATCTGGCAGATATGAACATTAGAGAATGAAAGGCAAAAATGTGAGAGCTTTAGTTGCTGGCAGCATTTCCTTCTAAAGACAAAAGATATCTCCTGATATTTGCCATTAAAAGATTTCTCCCTCTGTAGTTTCTTGATTTAAAATTAGTTCATGTTTAAAAGGGTGGGGCTTGGCAATCGCTTCCCTCTGAGGTGAAACAGCTGCAGCACAGACACCGAACAGAAGCGAACATCAGACACAGAGCAGAGCACACGGGTGGCTGCCCATCCAACCAGTGGCCTGGATATCCTCAAAGTGGGATTTATATAGGATTTTAGTTAGCAGGAAATGCAATTTTCAAGGGACAGGCTGATCTTTCGGTGCTGAGGGCTAGTGTCACTTGTACGTAGATCCCTCAAGTTGGATTGTCGCTGCACTTGCTGTTGTCTAACTCTTCAATGAAATAACAACCAGATCAGTTCCTCGAGCCACCCACTCCCCCAGAATGTTTTTGTGCCAATCAGTGTGTGGTTTCCATTGTGAAATGACAGGAGGATCCTTGTTGTGCGGAGACTTTTTGTTACTTCAAAGTTCAATCCAATTAGGTTTGATTTTTTTTTTTTTTTTCCTGGTGCGATGAGTCACCCTGGGTAAGCATCATGAAGCCAGCAAGAAATATTTTTCTTTCATTTCAGAATCCCATAATTAAATGTAGGGCACTGTTTTCTTGAGTCATGGTTCCAAATGACTTTCCTAACTGAAAAAAAAAGGCGGGGGTGGGGGGGGAAGATGGAAAAAATGCCTGGAGAAGGGAAACAGAAGACAGGATCTTTAGTTTCGCTCAGCTGGGTAAAGCCTGGGGATGGCAGAGACAGAGAAGAGCCACTTGTTTTTCGTGCACTTGGGAAGTGACAGTGTTAATTGTTTCACATTTTAGTTGTTTTCGAAAGAGGGGAGAGCAGAGAGGATGCACTGCACGACACCAATAAGCATCTCAAACATTTCAGAGACGCTCTTGGCCAAGTGTTGAGGAGCCTGACGCTGAGGCAGTGACTTCAAAAGCACCAGGCAGAAATAGGAACTGCTCTTACTCTTCCCTCTGAGCTATTTTATTTCTATTTCAGACACTGTTTCTATTATTTCTATTTCTGTTACTGGTTGTGGATAACAGGCTCTGTTTTTACCTTCTCTGCCCTTTCTTAAACTGTCAAATCCTGTCCCTTGCAGATAAGGATGGGCTGAGTATCTGGCAAACTCAGTGAAATGTGCTGTGGATGCACCAAGTCAGAGCCAGCAGCTGAGGAAGTTTCAGGGCTGAATGTTCCCCTTGTCATAGTCAGGATTTTATCCTGAGAGTAAAAGGAGAATCAGGTCGGAGCTCTGGAAGCTGCTCAAACCTGATGCATAAAAACGTCAAGGTGAGGGAAGCAGAAGATCTTTGTGGTCACTTCAGAGCTCCTTCCAGTGCCTAAAGGGGCTCCCGGAGAGCTGGAGAGGGACTGGGAACAAGGGATGGAGGGACAGGACAAGGGGCAACGGCCAGAGGGATACTGGGGAGAAATTCTTCCCTGTGGGGCCCTGGCTCTGGGTGCCCAGAGAAGCTTTGGCTGACCCTGGATCCCTGGAAGTGTCCAAGGCCAGGCTGGACAGGGCTTGGAACAGCCTGGGATAGTGGAAGGTGTCCCTGCCCATGGCAGGGGGTGGGACTGGATGGTCTTTTGGGTCCCTTCCCACCCAAACCTATTAACCTGTGACAGGATAAGCACCTCTGGCACCTCCCTGTTGAGTTCCATCTCCTTTCTCTTGTTCACAGGGCAGAATCCTCTGTGGACATTCCCCATCCATCACGAAACCTAATTTTGTTACAGTCCTGTCTCCTTTGCCAAACTGTGTTTGAGGAAGATAAAACTGGCTTTGAGATAATTTTAGTAAATCCTTTGGTAAATCTTCCATGATTGAACTTTGCAATATCGTCCCTTCTGGAAAGACCCAAACCCTGTGCTCTCAGGTCTGGTTTGCGTGTTGGAGGAAGTTGTTTGAGGAGTAGAGCGCACTCAGAAGGCCCAGCTCCCTGAAATTCCCATCCAGCTCTGGCCAGCAGGGCCGTAAGGACAGCAGCGAAGGCAGAAAATGGTTTGTGCAGGTCTGCAGGACATTTTGTTATCAGATCCTTCCAAAGCTCTGGCACAGCAGGAAGTCAAGGAGAGCAGCTTCTCCATGTTCCCCAATCCCTCCAAAGTTGACTCAAAAAACAAATGAAAACCCCATAAAAAATTTAATCAACATCTGTGTAAGAGAAACATGCAGTCTTTGTACCACGATCTTCCCTGTTTGAGCCTGGACTTTCATTCCTCCCCAGGCTGAAATTCCAACAGAGGTCGGGAAGGAGATCCCCATTTTCCACCACGAGGGTTTCTTCTGGCGGTGCTGGTTCTTTGGCGAGGGCCACCCTGAGACCATCTGGACCTTCTGGTACAGTGAGTACAATGCCACCACTCCTTATCCACAGCATCCCCTCACAGCTGGGTGGGAGACAAACACAGAAAGCGCTCCCAGGGGTGCGGAGACTGTTTTTATTTCATCTTTTGTCGTTCTCATCTTCTGTCAGAAGCAAACCTGTCTCACTCTTCATGTGCCCTTTCTGTGCTCATTTTCTGGCTCGGATTTTGCTCTCAGAGGGCTGTTCACAGAAATGTTGCAATCCCTTGAGGCCGTTTCGTTTGTCACCTGCAAGGTTACGTCAAGCGGTGGCTTCCCCCAGCCAGGAGAACGCTTCCTTCCTCCCCCTCCCTCCCAGCACCTCTTGGTGTTTGTGCCCAGCGGAGTTCTGTGAATGTGAGCCCGTGCCCTTCCTGGCATCGCTCTTCTGTCCCTGTTTTCTGCCTTCCAGGCGCTCAGCATTCCCAGCTCCCTCCGATTTCAGCTGTGGCGTCCCTGGGTGCTCAGGACCAGCGGTGCACCATGGAAAGCCATTTTATTTTAACACCTCGCCTGTTTTTACTCTTTAGAGAACGTTCAAACTGCACTTGAGAGTAAGCAGAGAGGGATGCAAAAGCCTTTGTATTTTTTTTTTTTTTTTGGAGAACACATTCAACTCTCCAAAAACAAATTGAAGGAAAGGGTGAAGCCCGTTCTGTGACACTGGTTGGTGCCAGCCTGGTGGCCCTCGTGCAGTGAAGGGTTGGCCCAGAGAACCAGGGGCAGGAAAGGAGTGAGACCACTCCAGGACACGCCTGGCACCAGCCCTGCTAGGGGCCACAACTCTAAGACTGCGGGATAAAACCCCCCAGATTTTAAATAAGTTCTGCCAAGGCTTTAAACACCACAAGAACCTTGGCCCTGTTCCCACCGAGGGCTCCATGGAAGATGTTCCCGTGGCTGTGGAGCAGCACAATCACCTCAGAGGGCACTTCCCTGCAAATAATGCAGGTCCCCACTCTAAATTTACTCTGCAGTGATTAAAATTTCAAATGACTTCGCCGTCCCCCAGCCCCTGACCTGCTTCCTGTAAAATCTTGCAGAAATGCTTCCCCCCACCGTTCAGCTGAGCAAAGGGAGGTTTTTTCACATGGGAAATTTGTGATAAAAAAGGACAGGCTGGAGACAGGGAGTTTGCTACTGAATTGCATTATATGGAAATACATAATATAATTTTACCTGAAGTAAAATGAGTCACTCTGATAACTGGCAAATCTTTTTGCTACTTCTTTATGTATTTATTATAATAGGATTGATCATGGCAAATTAATTTACTGCTCTTGTGGATGTAATAATTAATTCAATAGGTATTCCATAGTCAATTTAGCATGAACTAATGTCCACCTATTATAAAGTGCTCCTTTGAGCTGGGGAACATATTTAAATAAGTGGCCAACCATTAATTAATTCATTTAACATTCATTCTATTACTGTTAATCACGATAAGCCTCAGTGGTATTAATATTGATGGGGCACTTCCATTCTAATTGTGCTTTTCCTGCTCAGAAGCTGGAGGTCTTGAAGCACCTTGTTCTGGTACCCAAACATTTTGACCCTTCTAGGTGGTCGGGCACATTCTCTGGGGGAAAGCAGCAATGAGAATGTTGACACTGACCTCAGCTGTTCCATCTTTCATGATTTTTGTCCACCTCAGATTCCGGTTATGAAGAGGAGAAGAAGTGCAAGAAGCAGTCTCGGATCTTCTGATATCTCCCCTCTTTTGCAGTTCTTATTTCTGCTTTTATTTTTCTCTCTAACTGAGATTTATTGCCTTTTTTTCCTCCCCAGCCCCCTGATTTCACTGAGGGTTTTGCAGGTTTTGCACAACAACGCATCACCTGTACTCTCGGTACTGTAACTGAGTCTGGAGGAAATAAAAGCAAACAGGGAAATTGATTTAGTTCTTCTTTTCCTTCATCTTTTCCAGCCAGCCAAGCACACCCCAAGTTCTGCATGCATGGCTACCTCTTCCCCATGCCCATTGCTGTGGGACCTTTTCCCCATCCCTCCTATGACACAACTGCAGGTGAGTTTCTTTCCTTCTCCCCCAGCAGCTCCTTTTCCAAGGGATCAGGCAGAGATCTGGGATGCGTGTCAGTGCTGTGGTTCTCCTGTTGGAGATGCACACGGCCGAGCACGGCCAAGACCTTTGGAAAGCTCCTTCACAAACCAGTCCTGCGTGGTTCGCTGCCCCAGGCACATCTTGAGAGCTTCTCCCACATTTTCTCTCCTCCAGCCCGGCCGTGCTGGGATGGGCTGAGCTCCCTCCCTCCGGATGCTCAGCACCTACTCCTGTGAGCAAGGCAGGAGGATAAATCCATTCTCTCCCTTCTCCTCGCTCATTGGGAAGAGCTGGAGCCAGATGACCCAAACCCAGCCCGACCGCTGACTCTGTCCCAGAGTCTGGTTTCCCAGGATAGCTTAGGTGTTGATTTGCTGCAAGACAAAATAACCAAGCTCTGGAAAATCGGCTAAAGACCAAATTGTTAGAAAATCCACGTAAGTGGCCTGCTTATTTTTAAAGCGCTGCACACTGCGCAGTTGGAGAGCTCCCTTTCAACTGGGTCCCTTTTTATTTATGTTTCTCTGTATTTTCCAAGTTCTTTAATGAATCAGCTGCTGTTAGGAATTTTAATTTGCTAAATTGGTGGCAGCAGTTAGAATTAATTCAATGATCTTTTTTGAAATGAATTGATTTCTTTAAATAGTGTGCATCAGTCTGCCTTGCCTCCGGGGATGCAGGGCAGACGTTCTGCACAAACAAACATCTTGACCTTTTCCTTAGCCTTCAGTAGTACCTTTTTATAGTTCTGGTTTTTTTGGGTTTGTTTTTTTTTTCCTATGAGAAATTAATTAAAAAAAAAATATTGTCAGTAGGAGCATGTGAGGGAGAGCAGCTCCTTTCTTTGCCCGTGCTGTGCAGAATTCCTGCCCCGGGGAACGCTCTCTGGTGTCAAATGGATACGAGGGAACTGTGGAGGGAGGAGGAGGAGGAGCTGGTGCAGGATGTGCAGCAAACACGCAGTGAGATAAGCAGCGGGATTGTTTCTGGGAGAGACGGGCACGGCGTCCAGGTTTGGAATGATCCTGCTGATGAGCACACATGCTATTTTTATTTATTTCTTTTCCCCCCGTCCCAAATAAAGGGCGCTGGAGGCATCTGTCCCTGCCTGTCAGCCCCGGCTGTGAAACCCTCCCCAGCTGCCTCCCAGGTGTGTCCCCAGGGACGGGACAGTGCCGGGATCACCTCGATGTTCTCAGAGGTCTTTTCTGACCTCAGTGGTTCTGTGGAGGTGCCAGGGAGCGGGGGGCTCTGTGTCCCCATCGCCTCTGGGGACACATTTTGGGCAGGGGGAGCACCCAGCTCCTCCCCTGCCCCAATCCCCTGCAAAGCCCTGGCGGGGAGCAGCCACTTCTGTCTTTGACACCCTTCTCTTTCTACCCGGATTTTGTCAGGAAACGCTGACAAAACAGGAGGCTGTCCAAGGAGAGGGCTCCTCCAGCCTTTACCTGCTCCAGAGATAATTCCACCTTATCTGCATCCTCTTAGGCTCCCTGAGAGAAGCGGGTGACGGCAGGTTAAACATGAAAATGAATTCTGTGGTTTTGGAGGGTTCGAGATGCTTATCTCTCCCTAAGTGGCTCTCCTGACAAAATGGTTTCGAATGAGGAAAAGGCAACTTCTCAGTATCGTTTTTCTTTCAAGTGTGAATCATTTCAGCACTACCCACTTGCTCGTGCTCGGCTTAAATCGAGCTGGAGCTTCTGGAAAACAACTGGCAGGGCGAGATGCCAAGGTCCAAGGGATCGGATAAATCAGGGGATGGGGGAGCAGGGTATCAGAGGGCCTCTGCTGGAAGACCACTGCCTTTGGATAAGGTTTATGGCAGTGTCTGCAGGACACTTGGCTACTGGGAGACTTAAATTAGAGGGCTACATCCCATCCCGTTCCATCTGGCGGGATGTGATGGACCAAACCTGCTCAGCTCTGCCTGGGGTGGTTGTATGAAGTCACAGCCAAACCCCCAAATTCCTTGGATGGAGAGGCAGCTGCTCTCCTGCCCCGTTCTCTTTCCTGGAGTCAAACACGGCCATTAATGGGGGATCTCATGAGCTCCTGTTTTCCCTGCAGTCCCAAACGCTTCTTTTATTTTAAACCAGGAGCCTGGCACCTTCCCGAAGTGTTAATTAAAGCAGAACAAAGCTGCCGTCTGAATCCACCTCTCCAAATTTTGCTATTTTCCTTCCTTTCTTGCCAAGATTTTCCAACCTTCCCTGGCGCAGCTAAGAGCGGTGTCCTTTCCTCCCACCCCTTGTTTTGGTGTGCTCTCCCTGGCAAACCTTCCCAACCCTTTGGCCCCATTCCAGTCCCGTTCTGTAGGGCATGACATTTCCCCTGGACCCGCGGCTGTTCCAGGGCCCCGGCTGCCTGACACAGCAGCGTCACAGGGTGTTGTTTTTACTGTTGCAGAAGTAGTAATTAAATGTGGCATCAACAAGAAAAAAGATTTCTGAGGTTGAAGAAAGCCTCTTTCCCTCTCCTTTCACGGACTTTTGCTCCTGTTGCAGTGTACAGAGGTTTTTGGACGGCGTTCATCCTGCTGGCCGTGGCCGCCGGGCTCGTGGGGGGGCTCCTGCTGGTGTGTGGGGTCCCCTTCTCCAGCCCCCGCTCCTACAAAATTGGGGGAGGATTCCTGCTGCTCTCAGGTGAGGGGACACGGCTGGGGCAGGGCGGCTTGGGAGTGGGGGCAGGTGGGGATGGAGTTCCGCCGCGGGAGACGGGGCTCTGATGGGAGCAGCAAATGATTCCCCACCGGAATTAAACCCCTGGGAGCTCTGAGCAGCCTGCTCCAGTGGAATGTGTCCTTGACCACGGCCTTTATGGTCTTTAAGTTCCCTTCCAACCCAAGCCATTGTGTGACTCCATGATTCTGTGATCAGCCAGGCTTTAGCAAGATGGTCCTTAGCCCCAGCAAGGCTGAGAATTTTGAAAATCACTTTGTTTTTACTGTTCACTGTTCAACCCTTTTATTTCAGTAAAGCCTGCAGGTGTGTTAAGCCTGGGCAGCATCAGCCCCGCTCAGTTCCCCAAAGTCAGGCTTTGCATTTGGGCTGCCTCTGCCTCTGCTGTCAGCTTTGATAGAGCTGGAAACCCACAGAGCGATGAAAGGAAAACCCCATGATCCAAAATGGGAGGGCTGGCTTAAGGAGACCTGAAAAGATGAAACTGTGGCGCTGCAGGAAAATGAATTAAAAATAGACATTTATTCATTTTCCCCACTGCTGTTAGCAATGATTCCACTGAATTATCACTTGGGCTTTTTCCTTTTCTGTATTTGAGAGGGATAACTGGCTTCAATAGTAGAAATACTTGATTTATACCAGTGACTCAAACTCAGAAAAAAGCCCTTTTATGACTCAAGCAGCCACAGGCTGGAGCTCAGCTGAGCTGCGCCAAGTGAAGAACGTTGTAATGAAATCAGGCCATTCTCTGCAAAACCACTGCTTAATTGCAGATCCTTCACCTGCTTCCTCATATCTGGCATAAATCTCATGAGACACTGTCTTTGCCCTGTTTAGGGTTTAAGTGAGCCCAATTCTGGGGGGCTGAAAACATTAATGAAAATATTTAACAATAAAGGTCTTGACACTGAGCCATGTCCTCAGCTGCCACATCTACACAACTTTTAAATTCCTCTAAGGATGGTGAGTCTACCCCTACCCTGGGCAGCCTGTGACAGAGATGGACAATGCTTTCCATGAGGGAATTCCTGCTGATGAACCTGACCCTCCCCTGGCACAGCCTGAGGCCCTTCCCTCTCCTCCTGTCCCTGTTCCTTGGCAGCAGATCCTGATCCCCCCCAGCTGTCCCCTCCTGTCAGGAGTTGTGCAGAGCCAGAAGTTCCCCCTGAGCCTCCTTTTCTCCAGGCTGAGCCCCTTTCCCAGCTCCCTCAGCCTCTCCTGGTGCTCCAGCCCCTTCCCAGCCCCGTTCCCTTCCCCGGACACGCTCCAGCCCCTCGATGTCCCTCTTGTCATGAGAGTCCCAGAGCTGCCCCAGCGCTGGAGGTGTCCCAGCAGTGCCAGCACAGGGGACAGCACTGCCCTGATCCCCTGGACACCATTCCTGATCCAAGCCAGGTGTCACTGGCCTCTTGCCCACCTGGGCACCCCTGGGTTTGTGTCCTGCTGCTGGGCCTTTTCCACAAACAGATTCCCAGCCACGCTGCCCCAAGCCTGTAGTTTTCCATGGGGTTGTTGTGATCCAGTAATGGATAACGATCCAAGGGCTGTACCAGAGCGGGAAGCTTTCTCTTCCCATCTGTAGTCCAGGCTCCTAGGAGGCAGCAGATGTCTGTGAGGAGTGTGTCCAGCCTGCACATTGGGCAGAAATATCACAGAAAAGGTTGCCGAGTAATGCTCAACTGTCTTCCTTTTTTTTTTTCTTTTTTTTTTTTTTTTTTTTTTTTTTTCCCTCTTTTTCATTGTTTTCCCTCCTTATTTGACTACTCCTTGATTAAAAGGCTGGGGCTTCGAATGTGACACTTTTTAGAAGAGCTGATTATGCATCACATAAACCTCTTGGCATTAGACAAAGATGCTGCTGTTAAAATTGAAGTTTGTATTAATGCAGCTTCAATCTGAACAGCAATCATTGTTATTAACAGTCATTCAGGGGAACGAGTTCAGCTGGAAGACACTTCCTACTACATTTTTCATTCAAATAATAGCAGAAGGAGATTCAATGTGTTTTTCAGCAAAGTTTCCTTAACATTTCAACTGATCCTTTTATCTGAGGCGGGGTTATCCTGATCACAGACCTCTGGATCCTGCTTGGCCCTGGCTTCTGGATGGATTTGGGTTGCATCCCTCCACGGTTATTTTCTCATTATCCCTTCTAAAAATATTTTGCATAATTGCACTAAGCAGTGGGAACAATGGGTTTAACACAGCCTCACATCCCCAGCCACCCCTCTCCTTCGGATAGCGGCATGTGCAGGGATGATGCAGGAGAAAGCGCCTCTTGTCTTCTAATCATGGCCTGCAGGTCAGTGTTAATTAACCTCCCTTGCAGAAAGGATCTCTCCTTGAGGAAGTGTGAAAAAGCTGGCAATCTGCAGAGTGGGAATGTGGTCTGGCAGTCGGAATGGGAGACGGAGCACCGGGACTGCGGGATGTCCCGGCCTCGCGGGGAATCCTTCACCAGCAGCTTTGTTCTGCCCAGCAGCTCCCTACTTTTGGGAGCAGTCGTGGCTATTCATCGCAAAATGACCACACTTTTTCCACCAAAAGGCTCTAAAGACACTACTGGTGCAAATGCATTCCCAGACATTTACGGATGACCGGCCTGGCATGGTGCTGAGGAGGATTGTTGTGTCCCTGTCGCTGGGGGAGTCCAGCGCCGAAGGGTGAGGATTGTTATGGCCCAACTGGATCCCTTTGGATTTCCCTCGGAGGTGCCTTCTATTAACTGGACATTCCAGAGGGCAAATCTGGCTGTGCCAGCTCCCATAACCGATGGAATACTCTGGGAGGTGTTTCTGGGAGCCCTTCCAAAGCACTGGAGCCATTTCTCTGCATTTCCTCCGCTGGGTGACTCTGGAAAGAGCCGTAGCCCATCTGACATTTGCTGGGGCTGCTTTTGCACACCCACAGCCCCAGCTGAGCAGTTTTCCCTGCCAGCCTTCTCCCAAAAGCACCTGGAATACGTGAGCCAAGAGCCAGAGTGCTGCTTTCCTCCCAGCACTTGCCATCCCGGAATGAGCTTCAGCACTCCCAAGGGTGGCAGATCTGCCTGGTGCCTGATTGTCCCTTTGTGTCAGTAGTCAGAGGTTGGTGAATTGTCACTGCAATGTCACCGAGAGGGTTGGGTGAGCCCTGTGCTGCAGCTTCTGGAAGCTCTCTGAGTTGCTGACACAACTTTGCTCGAGGTCCTTCATTTTTCCTGCCTTGCGCTCCTCGGTTTTCTTTTCCTTTGGGCATTTTAGAGACCAAAGTTAGAAGTGCAGCACTGGCACAGGTTGCTCAAAGAGGCTATGGATGCCACATCCCTGGAAGTGTTCCAGGACAGGTTGGATGGGGCCGGGAGCAACTTGGGATGATCGGTCACATCCCTGCCCATAGTGGGACCGACTTCTTCTTCAGCATGACCCAACAGCATGGGAAAAAAGGTAAATTTCCCAGTTCTGTGAGATAACGTGCTGGACTTTTTGCTCAGGTTCTGCTTCCCAAGTGGAGCAGCTCCACTTTGGCAGTCTCAGGCTCCCCACGTGCAGAGAAGGCTGGCAGTTACGGAAGGGCAGCTGAAGGTCGCCCCTCCATTCCGTCGTTATTAACATCCTGAAGAGCCAACGAGTGAGAGAGGAGAACGAGTCAAAGTTCATTGTTCTCCTAATTAGCAGATTACACACAAGTTCAGCAGCTTCCCCAGAATAAGAGTTAAAGATTGAGTTCACTCACCTGTCCCCACAATTAGCAGCTATAAAGGTGTCACGAGGAAATAAAGTGAGAGAAAGGAAAAGCTCTGCTTCAATTTGCCCACACGGAAGACGCAGCTCCGCTGGGAGAGGGGGATGGAGCTCCAGGCCCCCGGATCTGCGGCGCACAAAGGAGACAGATTTAATACCCCGCTGCAATTTTCTGGCAATTAGCCCCTCCCCAGAAGATGCCGTTGACCTCATCAGCCTGGAGATGGAGTTTCGCAGTTAATTTTTCCCAGTACCATCCTAATGAACAGAGGCAAAGAGGGAGAAGGAGGCAAGGAAAGGGATCACTCGGGTGATTTTCCAGTGGAGAAAGCACAGGGATGCTGAGAGGAGCGTGGGGATGAGGTTTGATGAGGTCTTTGCTTACCCAAACCCAATATACACCCCGTGTCTCGGGTGTGAGTGCCAATGCCAGTGTCATGCTTAGGACAGAAGACTACATTTTTCCAGTTTTTCATTTTGCTGCCCAAAGCAGGAAGGAGTCTGTGTCTCTACATCCAAAGCTGGCAGGAAACAAAGATTATTTTCTGCTGTGCCCAACACTAAAATCCCCAGAGAGAAGGGAGCAAAGTGAAACCTGTTCAACAGATGAAAAACCCCAAACACAGCAGCATTTTAAAACAAGAGTGCTGAACACTTCGGTAATATGGGAGTGGAACATCCCGATTTTCTCATGATGGAGAGGCTGCTGATGGCTGTAAGTATGACAAATTTTAGGCAGGTTCAGGAACACTTCTGACTGCTCCAAACAAGCATTTCTGGCTGAGCAGATTCCGGTGAGCTGCCCTTCCTGAGCTCACACCGTCCTTTGCCTGCACCTGCCCTTCTGATTTTTCTCTTCCCACCGAGGACGTGGTGTAAATCCCAGGGATTCTTCATCACTCAGCTGTAATTATTCCGGAGAAGAAGACTGCTTGCTTTACATATTCTTGTCATTTGCCCAGAGTGTGAAAACATTCTTAATTTGGATGCCACGGCCATGCCATCGCCTCCAGTACCTGTTTAATAATAAATCCTTCCATGCCAAGACCTGGAGCTTCTCCAGAGGCCAGAGGAGAGACCAATTCCCATTCCTTATCTCCTGAATACGTTGGGGATGGTGCCACACACACGTGAGGCTTCCCACACCCTCCTCGGAAACAACTGGAAGGTTTTGATCTGATTACTTAAAAGAAAAAAAAAAAAAAAAAAAGAGTCTTAGGCCATCTAAGTTGTCCTGGGAGAAATCAGAATTCCTGGTTATTTAAAGCAAAATTCCAAAGTACTTTTCCATACCCACGTTCTCTGTCCCACTGGGGCTGCGCTTTCATTTGCGTCTCTTACGGTAGGTATTATAAGTTAATGAAATAGAAATTGATCTTTAAAGGAGCACTTTTCAAGGTTCAGTTGCTATCTAATTAATTTAATTTTAAATTACATCAGTAATAAAGACTTAATTGCCTTCTTATCAATACATTGTATTTTGTAAAGGACATGCGACTATTTGAACACGCCATCGCTTTCTTATGGTGGAATAATTGGTATTTTAAGCATACAACTATCATAGTAAGTGTAAAATATTTATTTGTGCACTTAATTTCAAGTGGTATCAAAACCTCAATGAACATGCAAATGTTCCAGCAGCTGCTGTTTAACTCCTTGCCTCCCTCTCCAGGAAAAACAAGGGCTCTTCCATGCTGTCCTCAACACATGCCAGGGAGAATGTCTGGAATATCAGTGTGGGGTGATGTAAAGAATGTTTGTGTGGCTACACCAACTTCTGATTGATAAGACTGCATCGTTTTAAGGGCATGGGAGGCAAATGTGACAGCTAAGGATGGGGAGCTGCATCTTGTGTCTCATTCCTAGTGAGGACTTTGAAGCCTCTTGCCTTCATGTGAGTCTTATTTTTGTCTCTGAGATGTTTGTATAACCATTATAAACAGAATCACAGTAAAACACAGACGTTTTTCCACTCGGTGAAGATTCAGTAACCTCCCTAAGCAGTTAAATCAACATCAAGCTTTACCCCTTTCCTTTCCTTAGCACAAGAACCGGGTTTTGGATTGTATAAACTGCCAGGAGGAGCAATTAAATACACCACAACTACCTTTGATTTAAAAATGGCAAGGGGAGAAATTAAATCCTGCAGAAGCCACAACACATCCACAGAACAGTGTGGTAACTTGTCAACCAAGTTAATTTCGAACAATTCACTTCAGCCACAGAAACAGTATAAGCTGTGATGTATTTCTTTCATATATCTCTGTGTGTGTATATCCATGTGTTATACAGCACCGTTTAAAAATAGCAGCTTCTACCTGCGAAGCAGCAAGATCAGGTATCTCTGAACTGCTTTCAGACCTGTCATCACACTGTCACTATTTAGCTTTAATAGACGTTGAGTTTAAAAAGCAGCATAGAAATGCATTTTTTTAACCATGTACAATAAATGAGATTTGGGCCACTCTAATTTTTGTCGTCTGCTTCCAGCTCCATGGCATAAGCTGCGTATTATTCTTGTTATTGTTCTGGTATTTGGTAGCCCATCTAAGATTAATATCTCATGGTTGTGTGTCTTTCCCACCCTATAAAATGTTGGCCCTGCAGGCTCTGGGGGTGGCAGTGCCAGAATTTTGCCATCAGCAGGATTTATCTCGCCCCTGGTGGGGATTGGTTATGACACGGCTTGCAGGGGTAGACACAAAAAAGAGGAAGAAGTAAAGTTTTGGCACCTCCTCATTAATATCTGAGGAATTAAAAGTGAAAAAGGTGAAACATCCCACTGTAGGGAGAGGAATGCAGGTCCCTGCTGGGAGCATCAGCCCTGCTCCAGTGGCTTCTCCACGGCCTTATCCCGCTGAAGCAGAGCCTCCGGAGGTGCTGCTGGTCGAGAGGGCAGGAACTGATCACTGTGGCATGGGGCTCTCCCATGGAGAGTGGCCTCAGCTTCCACAGGAACCTGCAGAGCAACGCCAGGAGCAGCAATCCCACAACACGAATCTTGGATGCAGAGCACGGATGAGAAGCTCCTGGGATCCTTTCACACCTTCATTCCCGTATTTCCTGCACAGGCAATAACTCAGTTTTGTCTCTCTCCCCAGGAGCTTTGTTTCTCCTGCTCGTGTTTCTCTTTGTGATGTGGAAGGAGTTTGCAGCTGACTTCCAGAAGTACATCCTCCTGGAGAGGAGCGAGGAGTGCCTGGGTGATGTCCCCGTGCACGTCTACTACGGGTGGTCCTTCATGTTCGCTGCAGCCGGGGTGCCCCTGGTGTTACTCTCTGGACTCCTCTTCTTCCTGGTGGGCAGAGAAATCATGGATTCCCTGCAGTAAGACGGCTGTGGAGAAGGCTTTGAGAAAGCTGGTGATGCTCCTTGTGAGGAATCACACCTGGGTTTTGAGGTTTGATCGTTTCTGTAGCTCTAATTGTCAGGACAGGTCACGCTCGCTCTCATGGGGAGGCAGGGATGGAGCTCTGGGCATCCACAGAATCCCAGGGTGGTTTGGGTTGGAGGGGAACTTAAAACCCATCCTGTTCCGCCCCCTGCCATGGGCAGGGACACCTTCCCTTACCCCAGGTTGCTCCAAGCCCCATCCAACCTGGCCTGGGACACTTCCACAGCTTCTCTGGGCAGCCTGTGCCAGGGCCTCACCACCCTCACAGCCAGGAATTCCTTCCCAATATCCCATCTCACCCTGCCCTCTGGCTGTGGGAAACCTCCCCCTTGTCCTGTCCCTCCATCCCTTGACCCCAGTCCCTCTCCAGCTCTCCTGGAGCCCCTTTAGGCACTGGAAGGGTCTCTGAGCTCTCCCTGGAGCCTTCTCCTCTCCAGGTGAGCACTCCCAGCTCTCCCAGCCTGGCTCCAGAGCAGAGGTGTCCGACCACTGCCCATCCCAAACCAGCCCCAGCCGAACATCCAGCTCCAGCCTTTTTCCGCTTTGGGGATATTTAGCACATTGGTGGGGTTTGCACTGGTTTTTTCCTCAGCCCAAGGGAAAAGCAGCTCCCTGCCAGCAGAGCTCCACATCCATATTCAGCAGGGCTGGAGTTTTACAGCATTCCCAGCATCCTGGTTTCTTGTAAAAGGAAATCGAATCTGGCTGCGACGGTGCAAGCAATAATGTCTATTTCTTAAAAGCAATTAAGGATGATTTTTTTTTTCTTATCTGGCTCTAATTGACGTCAAAGGACAACCATTTTAATGGGATGTCGGGAAACATGAGAAACTTTTTTTCTTCCTTAAAAGCCCTTATTCTGGAGATACAAATGTGCCTGGACCTAACCTAACTTTCAATATGGGAATAAACCAATTTCTGTGTCTTGAAACATAACATGAATTAATTAGTATTTCTTTACAGCAATGCTTTTCTCCGTGTTTAATATTTTCCCCGGATGCAGTTTTGTGGGGATTCCCAAGCCAGAAACGGAAAGGTGATCCTGGCTGAGGGAAAAGGAGCGGGGACAGTAGCATGACATTGTGACGTGGCCCTGGGTTGTGCCTGTGCCCCATCAGTTCTTCAAGTGGCAAAATCTCAGTATAAATTTATTTTGAATGCTTTTTGTCATTATTCTGAACTGAGTATTTTCCCCGGGGAAAATATTCAATTCGGAGTTTGTGGAACTCAGTTTGGGGAAGTTTCTCAACCCCAAAACTGAATGATGGTGGGAGCTGGAGGAACGGGATTGGGGAAAATAACATCGGTGCATTTTTTTGGCTTTGTTTTGGTCGGCCCTGTCAGGCAGCTCAGCTGGGACATCGCTGCATTCTACGGACACCTCACAAGAGTCGGATTCCAAAAGACAAAATTATGTAACTATTAAATACATTTAAATTCTTGGGGTCACCCAGGTGATTGGCTAAAGTGGCAGTGGCCCCACGAAGAGCAATCCCCTCCCAATGCTCCACCAAACTCTCCGAGTACTGGGGGTGAAACAATTTGTCCTGAATATGCAGAGGTCTGTGAAGGCTCTTGAGAAACGACAAAGATTTGATCTTGTTATATTTTTTGGGTGGTGCTTTGAAGTAGTTTGCTGGGTCCTTGCCTGCTGAGCTCGTTTGCATAGATTTTAAATCAAACTTCTCAAAAATGCGCCGTTCTCGTGGATGTCAGGGTTTGTGCTCAGCTCACATCTCCCGAGCTTTATGTCACACTATTGACTCAGTGCAGTTAATTAATAATGGGATGTAAATCTCTGCTAGGAAGCGCTGAAGATTGTTGGCAGTGTAAAAATGTTTGTTAATGCTCTTCCTAAAATATTATTCAAGTCTGGCATTTCTCTCCTTTCGGAGCAAGTTCTAATTATTCTTTTACAAGATTCATGGCATACACAGAGTGAGAAATTGTAATTCCCCCATGTAAAGATTAGTTCTTTCATATGAATAACAGGCTTGGGCTACAGTTCTCAAGCAATATCCACACTGTTTTCCCTTAATAGAAATTTTGTTTGAATAGAATTGGGATGTGTAGGTAAAAATCACAGGTTTTTCCCTGTGAATGGATGTTTCATGATGTTCCCAAATACACAGAGATTTTAGTGTTTTGTTTGGCCATTCTAAACTGTTGTGTGGTGTGGGGTTTTTTTTGTTGTTTGTTTGTTTGATTGTTTGTTTTTTCCCCCTGATTCTCCTTGGGTTATGCCTGTTCCCCATCAGCTCTTCAAGGGATAATTTCTCACTATAAATTCCCTTTGAATATTTTTTTTCATTTAATTATCTATTCAATGTGGAGATGAACACTTATGGTCACAAAGAATAAAAGTATATAATCCAGGAGCAGAAGAGGTCAAGATTTACAGTCACTTGCCTTTCACTGATCCCATAAAACAATCCAAGCATGCAGAAATGATGATCCCATAAGAGACACCAGGGCAGAAGAATGAGAATGCAGCAAGAAATCCATCAGACTTATTGATATCTGTGAAGCTGAGGATCCCTGAAGTTGTGAATATAGAAGTGAGTTTTATATTATAGAATGAAATATTTATTAACTTTCTCCATCTGTTCTCTAAAAAATTTAGTTTAATGTCATCAAGGCATTTATGGAATACATTTAGCTTAATCATGCATTCATGCCTTAGGGAGTAAAACACCCCTGGAGACTTGATCTTTCTGGATCAGCTCTAGAACAAGCAATAGTTTAAAATTCCATCATTCTTTGGAAAGAAACCGCATGGCTTTGAATCATTCCTGAACAGAGGGTGATTTATTTTAAATATCCGATATTGAGGACGTCCAGTTGTTGTCTGGTATTGAGCTTTTGGGTAACCTCATCAAGTCCCTGGATCTCCCACAGGTTTGGAAGATCTCTCAATATTGGGTATATATCTAATATATATGAATATATATATATTACAACAATAAGAAAGAATGAGATTGTCGGTTGCATAATTGAAGCAATTAACTCCTTCATTAAAATTCCATGTTTATCGACAGCACAAGGCCAAACGCTTCATTTCGTGGATTAAAGAGTCCAATTCCTCTGCTCTCAAGTTTCTCGTGGCAAGTATAACTCAAGCAGACAAAATTTGCTGCGAGAGTCATCATTTCTGTAGGAGAAATTTCAGAAAAAGGAACTCATGGGCTCAGTGGCAGAGCTGGAAATTGCAGAAACCACGGTCGCTTTCATCTGTTGAATGTGAAGTTTGATGAAAGGATATTATAGAGTAGTGACAAGGACCTAATTCTGATCCAAGTTTTGTCATTATAAATCATGAGTAATTCCGAAGGCTGCAGCAGACCCTTATCACTGCTAAACATCTGTAAGTCAGATCAGAACCGGGACTAATAAATACATTCAAAATGCATAATTAAAACAGTGATTTCACATCACTCTGATGAATTTTAGTCAAGGATTTCTTCAAGGATGCTTTTCTCACATTAGCATTTGATGTTAGTAAGCAATGAATAATTCCATTTTTTCTTTCCAACATCTGGGACACTTCCTGCTTTATTTGCTACTTACTGAGCACTCTGCAGGAAATATTAATGAATCCTGGGTGTTGAAACACGGGCTCTGTGGATCGTGCTCAGGAGGCAGCCTTTACGTAGGAGAGGTGCCTTGAGATTAAGAGCTTGATTTTGGTGAAAGAGATTGGGAGATCTGCCAAAACTCCTGAGGGAGATGCAGGGGTTCGAGGAGGTTACCCAAAAGTCCCTGTAGCAACTTCTTTCATGCCATGGAGCTCCTCCCAGAGCTCTTCCCTCATACCTAGGAGATAACAATTAATAATAAAAGTCCTTCCCCTTGGCCAGATCAGCTCTGTCTGCAGGGATTCCAAAAGCCAACGCCCAAGGATTCCCGAGGCTGGGAAGGTGCTGGGGTCCACCTCACCCAAGGAGGCATGGCCCAGGGGACCAGCACAGCCTGAGAGCATCACCCAGCCATGCCCTCACATCTCCAGAGGCCTGGAGGTTTTCCCCTTTCTTGGGAAATGTTGAAATTCTGCATTTGGAGAGATCTGCTGGCCCTTCAGAGCAACTTGTGGAGGAAACCTGAGCTGAGCATCAGGAGAGGTCCCAAAGGAGGAATTAATTGTGCTTCTCTCTTAGTTTGAAGGGACTTTGACAGCTCAATGTCTGACCAGCAGGGTGAAAACACCCTCTGCCATGGAAAACAGGTAAATTGGAACTTGCCCAGCTTCATTCCATCTGGATGTGGAACAGCCCCTCCAGGATTTACTACAAACCTTTCCACTTTCTCTTTTCTGGTTCAGAAAAATTCACCTTATCCGTCCAGGTCGTGTTTCGACCTCAGTCAGACACATTCCTTGTGTGGTTCCCTTGACGAAACGTGAGCGTGCAGAGCCAGGATCCCCACTGGAGCTGCTCCCCTAAGGTCCCTGCACGATCCAGGCACTGCTGGCAAAGCCTTGTCCCCGCAGTGGCCCCAAAACCCGATGGAAAAGGGAAGCGCTGGGACATTCCATCCCTGCGGAAGACGCCCACAGCCCCTTTCCCGCAGCAGCCCCCATCCTGCACCTCCTGAAGTGCCCCTTGTCCCTCAGACAGTGCTGGGCGGGGGAGAGGGCACAGATGTGGTGCAGCAAATGAAGGCACAAACCAAATTAAAATAAATGGGGAGAGGGGAGCGGGCTCCACGCTCGGAGCACGGGGATGAGCGTTGCGGCGGGATTAAGCCGTATCAGGCAGAGTCCCCTCTACAAGAGTGCACAGCACCTCAATCCCAGAATCAATAAGCTGTACATGCTGCAGCACAAAGAGCTCTTATCTGCAGCACCACTTTGAATTTAGTGAATTTATTTAATCCCTGATGCCTGCAGAGCATCAGTCCTGTCTTCTGGGTTAATTTATTTATTCCGGTGATGTATTTTTAGTCTTTCAAGTCCTTGACATTTGAGAAGCAGATTATTCTCCCCCTCCTCGTTTCCTATAAAAACCATCTGAATTGGAAAAAAAATTATTTCCAGAAATGTATTATTTTCCTAATTCATTCCCCACTTTTCCTTTTGGGAGCCAAGAGAAATACAATATCAATACTAATAACCATAAACAGAATGGATTGGAAAAGGCTCCTTTTCCCCCTGCTTGGCAGAGCCTGTTTCTAAACCACTGCTGGACATTCACTGATATTCTCCCTTCCTTCTCATCTTTCTCTTTTCCCTGCAAGTATTTTCTCCTCCTCTTTAAATAAAAGCAAGCAAGCAAGCAAGCAAACAAACAAACAACAACAAATCAGCTATTTTTGAGATACAGCCAAGATTCTGTGCTGCATTTAGTTTGGGAATTGTCAGGATGCTCCTATCTCCTGGAACCTGATATTTCCAGGTGGATCAGATGAACCCTTGGCTCAACCCAAAAGAATCAGTGGGTTAGAAAGTGGGACTACTGCTGGAAAGAAATACCAAAGGAAAAAAATAGTCCTGCAGGTACTAAACACTTTGTTATGGAAAAGCAGACTGAAGCATTGTAAACTTCAGGATCTGCAAAGAAGGAAGAAGTCTCACCTGGCCCTGGCTGAGCCAAGGATGGCTCCAGGAAACCTGGAAAAATTAAAAATTAAGTACCTTGAAGGGCAATATTTTGAAAACCAGAGAGTTTATTCTATATTCCTTATTTTTTTCCCCCCCCTATCCATTATCCAATATTTCCTTGTGTTTACAGTAAGAGGAGAAACAAGCAATGAGAAGAAAGAGCCTCTCATAGAACAGGAACTCTACAAAAATATTATGTGTTCTCAAAAATAACTCTGTGAAGTCACAGAACATGATTGCTTTTCCATTTCAGATGTAATTTTTCTTTTTAATTATTATTTTCTTCCATTTAAATACAGGTCCATGGGAGAAGATGTTCAGCAAACAATCAGTGCTCAAATAGCATTGGCTGAACTGGCGGATTTAAGATTTTAATATTAATTAAACCTCGCTGGTTACAAGCTGGAATAATTGCAATGTACGGCGAATAAATGTGGATTGTTCTGAAACAGGGACATCAACTTTTGGGCATCCCTGCCCCCCAAAAAAAGAAGGGATATGTAACAATTTAAACAAATCAACCTCAGAGTTGTTCCTGCTGGGTGTTGAGGTGGAGATTTTGCATCAACGCCCCTGAAACGCAGGCAGAGGTTTTTCCTCTCAAATCACAAGCAAGATCATTACGTGAGTTAAATAATTAGCTCCAAAATCCAGCCATTAATCAAATTTACTGCAAGGCTTTTGCATCACATCCTCAAAATAAGCTCTGGGGGTTGTACCAGCTGCCCTGTGGGGATGGGCACCCTCAGCCCCTCGCTCCTGGTGTTCCCAGGCTTTTTTGGTGGCATTATTTCCTCTAAAGGGAATCCTGGTGCTGGGAGAGTGAATGAGTTCTAAAGGGAGTAAAAATACATTTTGGCCCCTCTGAAGGTCAGATCATTTCATCTGCATCTTCGGGGTGGCGCTGATGAAGGCTGGAAGCATCTTAAGAGATGCTCTCGAGGTGGCTTTTCCTTCAATTTTGCTCCGCACGTCGAGATCCCATCCCTGTTTTCCCACCTTCCCTGTGAAACCCCCGTTATCCAAACCCAAACTCAGGCACGCGCGCTTCACACATTAAATATCTGTAAAATAACTGGTGTTCTCTGAGGAGAGGCTCTTCCTGTGCCACAAACACTTCAAAGGCTTCAAAGCAGAGGTGCCTGCAGCGAGGGCTGAAGCTGAGAGCACAAGTGCCCGATTCAGCTGACACCAGAGGTTTCAGGCTCTTAGGGCATAAAGCATTTTTTCACTCTGTTTAAATTAATTTAATTGGAAAAAAGAAAAATTGAAGGAGAAATAACTCAAGACATTTTTGAACGTGGGGTTTTTTTTTTTGTGTGTGTGCATGATTTTTTTTTTTTTTTTTTTTAAGTGGAAAATGCCGTTTCGAGATTAAACCTGCCTTTAAGTAGATATTTTTAAATGAAAATATCTTCGATGTTTAAGGAGGAGGTGCGGAGACCTTTTGTTTGCTGCCATCTCGGAGGGGTGTTTTTGCTTTCTCTTGCTTTGCTGCTGCTCAAAGGAGGTTCCAGCTCCAGGGCGAGCAGCAGCTCCAGGCTTTCCTTCTGCTGTCCCTTCTCAGAGTTAATGCATTGGTTCTGCAGGCAGAAAAAGAGACGTTTTTAGTATTCCAGGAGCCAAAAGGCTGTCTGCTGGATGGAGGGATTTGCTGTACATCCCAGGCAGGAGATGCAAATCCAGTTTTATACTGGGAGTGCAGCACACTGTGCCCAGCACCTCCTGCACTCCTGCCCAGGGAAGGGTGACAGAGAGACGACAGAGAGAGGACATTCTGCTTTTATTTTTTTTATAGCTTTTTTTAAAAATAGCTTTTTTTAAAATTTTTTTTTCTTTTTTTTTTCTTTTTTTTTTTTTTCCCCCAAATGGAAATGCTGACAGAGTAGAAACACCTTAGTTTTGGTAGTCATGGCATGGGAGTCTTCTTAAATTTTTGAATTTATTTGGCTCACTTGGAGCTAACCCCTACACTCTCAATACTTCAGCTAAGAGCACACCAGATTTGGGAACATTTTCTGGTGCTTGCTGCTGTTTTCAGGTGGCTGCAAGAATGTGAGTGGGGTTTGGATGCTTTGCAGTGGGACAAAGGTTTCCTTGGGATACGTGGCTGCTCGAGGAGCTCAGGCAGGGCAGAGGATTCCCTGGACTAGCCAAAAGTAGCTCTTAAAAGATGGAGATGGTCTGTGCCATCTCATTAATTTAAAATAAATATGCATCTCATATCTATCTCTATATTTTATCTATATGTGTATATATATATAAAGATGTAGATATAGATATAAAATTAAAATATATTGATTTAAATAAAAATATAGTCATTAATACAATAAGGAGAATAATTAAGATGTTGAGTTGCAATTGCCTCCCTGACCTAGTCCAGGGCTGCATTCCACGATATCCAGCACAGGGAAACAGGGACTTCAGCCCTGAGCTTTCCTGCTTTTCCCCACCTGCCCAGCGCCACATTCCCTGTGATTCCCTACGCCCTCCTTTTAGGCCCAGCCCTTGGTTAGGGAAAATCACTGGAGCGTCACGGCCGCATTGATTTAATTGATTGAGAGCACCAGACTCTGCCCGGAACCTCAGCTCCACTCCCAGGCAATGCTAATCACAGCAAAAGATAACAGCAGAAGGGATGAAAAGATTTCTTCCCTAGGACTCCAAAGTGCCTTCGGAAAAGAGGAAATTACGACGACGCGTTTTCTCCCCGCAGCGCTGGGGTTGCCAGCGGGTGCCCAGCTCAGCCTCCGAGGGTCCCTCTGGATCAGCTGGGCTGTGAGGAGGCTGCTGGGGCTCCAGTAGGAGCAGCCAGGATGCCATGGGTTTGGGATTTTATCCACCGAATTTCATTATTTTTATCCAGCTCTGCTGTGGAAAATCACAGCTGGGTCTCCAGCCAAGGGAAGTGACTGAAATTTGCAGTGAAGGCATAAAACCTCATGGTTTAGGGGACTTTGTTCTTTACTTCAACAAAACTTGAGCGCTTCCCCAGCGTGCGATGATGACATTATCCATCACAAATGGATATCCAGGATAAATGGACCCGTAAAATTAGGGGAAAGCAGGGCTGCTGCAGCGAGCCTTGATAACGCTGCGAGTAATTCACACTCTTGCAGCAGCTCCTCAGCCCAGAGCCACCGACCTCCCCAAAGGGTCTCTGTTTCCACCCCATTAACGAGTGGGGCACAGATGGGTTTGGCCTTCTAAAATCAAATCAGAATAAAGAATCTCCTTTTCCCCCTCCTTGCTGAGGTGTCCTGAGGTGTATTCCGAGTCTGGGCCACAAATAAATCATTGTCCTGGAGCTGCCTGATGATGCTTCATCCTGGCTTGAGACAGGCGGGCACAGCCTCTGCTCGGGCTTCTGCAGTCCCTGGTTTGGGATGAGGAAATACACAAGGACTTTTCAGGGAATAGAGTTCCGTACAGACATGGAATCATTTAGGTTGGGAAAACCCTCCAGGATCATTGTGACCAACCATCCCCCAGCGCTGCCAAGGCCACCACCACCCTGTACTGTCCCCAAAAGCCACATCCACGTGGATTTTGAACCCCTCCAGGGATGGGAACTCCAGCATTCCTGCAGGTTGTTCCAAGGCTTCTCCCTACGTCTTCTAGACACAACCAAAGCTGAGGATGGCCAAGGACAATCTGGCCATCACCTCTCCACGGCTGTGGAAGGGATGGGGAGCTGCCCTTGGAATGGGGAGCTTGGGAGCAGCCTGAGTGGGAACAGATCCTGTGCCTTTCTTTGCCTGAATGTGCTCCTACCCTAAATGAAATGCAGGAGTAAAACTCTGGGCAAAAGCTGAACAACTCTCGCTTAATTTAGCGGTGAAATCACAGGCAAGGCACTACAGTACCTGCTGAAGGGTGCAGTGATTTCTAATGATGGATTATGCAGCTAATCAGTACCAATCAACATTTTATGATCTTGACTTAATATTTAATATAATGTTAATTATAATTGCTTTTGCCACAAACTGTGTCAAACCCTAGGCGTGATTTCCCCTCCCGGCGCTCCTCGCGGCGCTGGGTGGGCTCTGGGATGGGGGCTGAGCATCCCTTCCCAAAATCCCACCCAGCAGCACAGACCCACCTCCCTGCTGGCCTTCCTGCTCCCTCCGCCTTGAGTTGTGATGCTAATTAAGTGCTGGTGAGTCTCAGCGTTATTAGAATGGAGTTTTTATCTCACACAAGTACCTTCCAGCTACAAACAGGGGAAGTTCATTTAATTAAAAATAACTTTAGTGTAAGTTAATGTGAACGCAGTTCAATTACTCTGAAATAGGTTTAATTTTTTTTTTCCCCTTTTCTTCTTTCAAAGTCTACCAAGAGGATAAAAAAAAAAAAAAAACCCACAAACCAAACAAAAAAAAACCCAAAAAACCACCACCAACAAAACCCCCCCCCGCACAACAACAAAACCAAACCAAAAAACCAGAGCAACAAAAACAACAACAAAAAACAACAAAACAAAACAACAAATAAAAAAAAACCCAACAACAACCCCAAACCAACCCCCAAACCCTCAAACTAATATCAGATAATCCAGACTATGCATTCAGGCCATTTCTGTGTACTTAGACAGTGGCCAAAATGTCATTACAAACAGCAGCAGAAATGTGTAACAATGGCAAAGTCACATTCACAGCACCATTCCTGTGATTGTTTATTGAGCATCCTCAGGGTTTGTGTCCTCAAGTGCCTTTGTGTCTTTCCAAAGTGCTGTTGCCAGCTCTCACCTGACGTCTGTGCGTGACAACTCCAAAGTTCTCAGCTCTGCTGTTCCCAAACCACCCGGGACCATCTTCACAGGCCTGGTGGTTTTTTTATCTAATTTAAACTTTATTTTAAAAAAGAAACCAAAAAAAAAAAAAAAACAAACAAACCAAACCAAAAAAAAACAAAACAAAAAACAACAACAACAAAAACCACCCCAACAAACAAACAAACAAACAAACAAGCCCACCAAAAAAAAAAAAAAATATCCAGAAAGTTTCAGGATGTAATTACCATTCAAGCAATTTTTCAATATCCTAAATGCTCTGTGTGAATACCAGCAGGATGCTGCTGGCCCACACACCTCATTTAATTCACCTGCATATTCCCAAAATCCATTTCCAGCTGGGCCTGGGATCTGGTTCCCCACCTCATCTTGTCCTGGGGTTTCCCCTGAGCGTGAGCTGGGCTTTCCTCTTGCAATTAATAATTTATCAACTTCTGTTTAAATCCAGGCATGTTCAGCACTGACCAAGAAGCTCTTGGAAGTTTTTGTTGAATTTTTATGGCACAAAAGCCACTGGGAGAAAATCTGTCTTTAGAAAAATCAAATGAATTAAGGAAGACAGGTGACCTCAGGCTGGTTCCTGCAGGGACAGACATTCCTCGGGCACCACCAGCAGCTCTGATGGGCGAAATCCTTCCTCTCCATCCCTTCCAAAGCCTTTCACAGGGAGTTTGACCTCCCTCATTTGGGAAAACAAGGTGCCAGATAGGAGAGAAGGTCCTTAGAGTTAGTAACAAAGCCCATTGACTTTCAAATGCAATCTCGTTGGGGTTTTTTTTTAACACAAATCTTTTGTGCTGCATCTTGTTTCCTTTCTCTCAGCGCCCATTAACTTCAGGGAATATTACCATAAAGGAAATTAATTCCACCCTCACAAACACACGGAAACTCCTCCCCTCAGGGCACTTTAGCGTCACTTAGGTGCTGATGGGAAGTGATTATCCTACCTCGACACCTCTGGTGCCGCTACAGCGGGTGAAGTCCTTCCGTCCATTGAAGCTCCTATAACCTCTCCTTACAGGTGGAGTTACACGGGAAGTCCTATTCCCAGGAAAGGTTAATTCAAAACTATGATTCTGGTATGAGCTGAATGAGGGGGAGGTCATGCAGGAATTTCCCCCGTGCACAGCCCCTTGCTCTCTGCTTAAATAAGAATTAAGTTCCCAGAAGGACTCAGAATCCCAGCCCAAATTCTCCTTTGGCAAAGGGATATTTTATCAAAACCCAATCCCTCTGCCTGTGCAGCAGAGCCTTAAAAAGTCCTTGTAAAACCTTGCTCAAGACCTGGAGCAGAGCCTGGTGATCTGCCGGGGCAGGTCAAGGGGGTGGCATGTTTGTAATGCCGTGGGTGATAATTCCTGAGGCTGAGTGGACAATTTAGGGAGAGGGGATCTTTCCTCCCTCGAGGAGCATAACCAAAGAGTACCCAAATCCAGCCTTCCCTGCCCATTGAGGGGGGTTGGACTGGATGACCCCCAAAAGGTCCCTTCCAGCTCAAACTATTCCAGGATTCTACACTCCCAGAATGAATGTTTAAAGGCAGATGGAGTGGTTGTCCCAACACACGCCTTTCCAGCCCCAGCAAGAGAAGCCCTGCACAGAGAGAGCCGGAGGAAGGAATCCGAGCAGCTCTAAGGGGTTCATCTGCCTGCTGGAATTAGGCAATTAGCAGAGAGGGCTAACGAACCTCAGGGACAAACAGCTGAGTGTCCCTCCTAACACCTCCTCTCCCCAGCAGCTGCCGTGAGGAGGGTGGGCTCTGAGACCACCACCATGTGGGAGCAGTTTCACTGGGAAAGGTTCATGGGGGTTTTTTTTTTTGTTTATTTCTGCAGAGCGAACAATGAATGGGAAGGTTATAACCAACCCAAAAATATTTCCACACACAGCACCCTGTGCATGGATTTAATAGAAAAATAGAGGCATTGGAGGAGACCACCAAGCTCAGTTTTTGCCACCTTCCCCGTGCGCTGGTGGTGAGGGAATGTGCAGTGCCTGTGATAAAGGCAGCGGCGGGGTAGAGCCATCAGTGCTACCTAAAAGCAAATGAAACTGGCATAAATAATTGTGCTGTAGAAAGCCTTTCTGTTGCACCTTGCCTATCACTGACAATTTACATATCTTAGGAAAACCTTTGTCAGCTTCTGTCATTTCTGCACTATTATGTGCCTTTCTGGATAATTACCAGTTAATGTGAAAAAGCAGATGGAAAAAACCTTGAAATTTCTGATAGAGAATCCTCAAACCTCTCCCCTTATCTGTGCACAGCAGCTTCCTGATTTCAAAAGAAGTTTGAAAACCTTTGTTAAAAATGTCCCTGATTCCCAGTTTGAATGAACCAAATGACATTCAGCTAAAATTATTCAGCTTTTTCCACAATTAAATTCCATTATCGTGAACCGCCAAAGTAAAATGGAAGGTCTCTTAACTAATGTGTCGGTTGTTTGCTTGTATTTTTCGTGGTGTGTATTGTATAAAGCTGTGTGAAGTAGAAGGAGGATAAACAATAACTGTAATTTTGCATCAATGACTGGGGCATTTTTAGACCCTTTATTATGGGAACACACCAGGGTTGGTGAGTTTTTCTCTCCTCTTTATTTCCTGCTCCCTTTTTTTTTTTTTTATTTTCCCCCCCCCCCCCCCCTTTTCTTAATGTTATTTTATTTACTCTTTTTCCTGAAAACCCCACTGAGACTGATTGGATATTTCACCAAACTTAAGGAGCAGTGTCAGGTTGGTTTATAGCACCAGATTTTTTTATTTTTTTTTTTAATGCAGCCCCTGCATTCCCTGAGAGCTCAGCGCTGTGCAAGAACACATTTCTCCTGGCCCTCTAATGAAGAGGCAGTGTAGCAGTACACAGGGGAAATAATTTCATTAAAAAAACCACATTTCCACATGCAGGGGAATTGTCCTCATGTTGTCTCAGTTGATTTTCCCCGTGTTCTTCTGCAAGACTTAAAATTAAGCTGCCCGTGAGAAAGGCAGAGAAGTTAATCAAGAATCCTAGAGCGGGTTGGGTTGGAAGGAGCTAAAATATCATCTCACACCCTACCAGGTTGCTCCAAGCATGGTTTGCTCATGTGCAGGATGGGGTATCGCAAAAATAAAGCCAAGGAGCAGCTCAGCCTTCTGTGCTGCCCGGCTCTGAACTCCACAGGGAAGTTATTTCTGTGAGTTCCCAGTCAAAAAAAAAAAAAAAAAAAAAAGGCAGAAACTTTCTGAACACTGATGACAGGGATTTATGGCGGAATTTTCTGTACAAAATGCTTATAACAGGTTTAATTTTGCTCGGCAAAGCCAAGCCTCGTTCAAGGTCCACAGGTAACATTCCCCTGCAGATGTGCTCCGCAAGCGCAGAATCATCATTTAAGTTCGATAAGACCCTTAAAATCCTCGATTCCACTCAGCTGGATTTTTCCAAGCACTGAAGGCTTCAGGCCCTTTGGGCAAATGCCCCTTTGCTGAGGCATCCCTGCCCTGGAGCTCAGACCCAGCTGGAGGAGGAGGAGGAGGAGGCCTGGCAATGGGCAGAGTAGAGCAAGGAGAAATCAGCCTGGCGCTGGAAGGGCACTGGGCAGGGCAAGAGAAGCGGGACAGCGAGGAGCCATAAGGACAGCCGTGTTCCTCCTGGGACACCTCCTCTCCCAGGAGAACCAGGAACACCCATGAGCAGCTCCCCGCAGCACAGGCAGGTTTGCAGCCACACCGATCCCACCGCAGAGGGGTCCCTCCTTTGCTCTAATGAATAGAGAGACACCCAAATGCCCTCATGTAAACGCCATTTCCTTTCACCTGCTTCAACAAAACCAACAAATGCTGACTCCATATTGGGCAATCTGTTCTGAAAACAAAGATTTACCAGCGAATACCTCTTGGCTCCTCGCTGGAGTCTGAGATCTGCTCTGTTGAAGCTGTGAGTGTCTATGTTACAAAAAAAAAAAAAAAAAAAAAAAAAAAAAGTATTCCTTTAGATATAGAGCGAATGAAAGCAAGGTCGTGTTGGTGAGGATCACTGTGATGGGAGCTGAAGGATCTCGGTATCAGGATGTTGTATCAGAGCTCCACACACTGAAGCTGCTCTGCTTCATGGTTGCCCTGCTGGTTTGTCCTGATGGTGCTTCTCTTCCTCGCTGGCATTTAACATCCACATCCCCAGAGAATGACATTTCAGAGCCTGATTAAAATCATTGTCTTTCATGGCAGAGAAAGTTTGTTCTTCAAAGTAAAGAAGATTAAAAAAAAAATAAATAAAAAATGCTGTTGCAAGCAGTCCTGAAAACCAGATGAATAAAAACAACCAAAAAAAGGGTTCAATTCCTTTATTTTCAATTAGCTCTTTAATTTGATTTAAGTCATTTGCACTTGTTGCTTGTTTTACATCTCTTATTGTCCAGCATTTTATTTCACACATCTAACAGTATTAAATCAAACTGTTTTCTAGTCTTTGCCTTCTTTTGAAGCCTCTTGAAAGTCGAAGGCAGAATTGAAAAAAAACAGATATTAAAAGCGAACTTTCATCTCTCTGCAGGTTATTTGTAATCAGACCTTTCTCATCAAGGGCTCGTTTCATATGTGTTTGGGATCTGGGAATTATTAAAAATGCCAATCCATCTTGTGAAAAATATTGCCCAGGCTCCAGTGTTTTAAAACTTCAGCCTCATGTGTGAATTCATCATCAACAGTGGAGACTGGGTGCTCCTGGTTGTAGACACTCACACGTAGTAATGGCTCAGTAAGTCTACACAAGATCCTACTTCGTGTTGCAAACTCCTATTTATTGACCCTTGGTTCTGAATGGCCGGTGGTTTTAATAATAAATTATAAAACAATGTATTGTTAAAGGAACAATGTTGCTTTTCTGTTCCAAATTAACAAATCTCAATGTGCATTTTGGAGAAGCCCATCACAATCACATCTCAGCTTGCTGGTAACCAGCAAGTTCTGCCCAGAAGGAGCTCGGTAAATATCCAGGTCATCATCTCAGCAGCTTCTTAAAAAATAAGTAGTTAGGTCTGATGCCAGTTACCACTTAGACCTGTTATTTCCTTTAGATCCTCTTTTGCCATGAATTTTTTGCCCATCTTTCCCCATATATCCTACTCATTTTTTTTCTATTGTCTCATGTCTACATGAAAACACACGTTTGTTTCTAAAGAAGTGAATGTAGGAGAGTTAAGCCAAGCTGAGAATGTCCTCAATAAAACTTTATGAAATTCAATTATAAAGGTTCCTTTTCCAGAAACCCCCTCTTAACTTTTCTATCCATTCCATTACACCAAGAGACAGCAGACAAATCAGGTCACATGCTGATTTGCCTACACCACGCTCCAAGGCATTTCCATTAGGACTGATTTTGAAAACACCGGATAATCCGGATGGAGAGCACTGATGGAAGAGCTGCACCTGCAGAAGCTCTTCCACCTTCTATACCACCAGATTTTACTAAAATGCCCACAAAAATTAAACACATCAAGTTTTCACCACGCTGGCACATCCTAGTAGAAGGTAGAATGAGGAAAGCTGGTTATGAACTGCCCCTGGACAAACATAGCGGATCACTGGGTGGAAAATGTCAATTCCTCTTCCTTGGCAAATCAACACCGGGACTCATGTCTTGTGAATAAAGTTTCCAGAAGGGTGTTAATATTTTCCAGGTTTAAAAAATTGCATCATAGAGTCAATTCTCTATCACAAGATGGAGGCCCATCCCCGCTGGGCTCAAAGGTGAAACTGGGCCAGAGAAGGTCAGGTGTGAACTCTCTCTTTGATGGAGAGATCCAAAAATTGGAGGTGATGCTCCCTGGTAGGGGAAGCGCTTTTCTCCTCGTGTGTGTCTCTCAGGAGGAGCTGTCCCATGTGGTGGGTGGACATTCCTGAACAGAGGAGAAACCTTTCAAAGCAGAACCATCTTTATCTCAAAGGCAGCATTCCCTCTTTGATCTCCTGATGACTCAAGCCAGCTTTGTGCTCCTCAACTCCTCCTTCAATACCACCTTTCTCCAAACAGGAAAAGCCTGAACAGATGTAAGGCTTGGGTGTTTTAAGAACCACTTTTCCATTCCAAGAGCAAAATTGGGTGTTTCACATGGTGGGAATGAACCCTCACCTCGTAATTCCTGCAGATCCTGCAACTGAATTTTTGCAGGTGTTTTTTTCCCATGATGGGAGGATCTGAACCCATCAGAGGATGGGGAGACTTTGTGTGCTCTCGCAGCGGGCTTGCCAAAGTTAATTCCACCATGAGCAACACATTTTGTTCTCACACATTTTCCATTCAAATATTTTATTCATGTTCCTACAAACCTGTTCATCTTTTCATGGACAATTTTCAAGTAAGAAGATAACAAACATTATGAAAACACAGATTATGTGGGAATTTATTCTCTTGGTGATTTGTCTTAGATTATATTGAGGTATAACCAGAAGAAGCACCAGCACTGCCGCTGTGGTTTTAATAAAAACTGAACTTTGGTTAAACTCACAATTTTTCTGTAGCTGATAAGAATAACACCCTCTTGCTCGGAAGAATTTGGAAGAGTCCTCTCTAACAGCTATTTTTTAATAATAACTCTTCCTAAAAATAAAGTTATGTATTACATTGCTTAGAGAAATTAAAACTAAAATATGAAAGTTCAGTCATATTCAGGTTTTATATAATCAAGAATAGTTCTTGCTTAAGGTCACTATCTGGATATTCATATTTTCTTATGCAGAACATCAAAGGAATTCAACTGCACTTACTCATAGTTCCCAAGATAACTTTGGAACTAAGTACATTTTCTGTGGTAGAGATATTGGGGGTAGAGTGGAACTAGAGGACAAGATTCCTTGGAGGCAAACTCATGACTCCTCTCTCCTTCTCACAAAAACACATTTCAGCCACCTATCAATAGCCTAGAACAGAGATTTTTTTTGGAACAGTTTTGAAAACAAAACCTTTGATCAATCTGGAAGCTGAATATTTGGAATAACCTCTGAGCAGGAACAAGCACCAAAACACTTGCTTTTGCATAGACAAGAAATTCTGCTTTAAACCTGACTTTCTAAGCAACACAATTTGAAATAATTGAGAAAAAGTCATCTTCCTTACAGAGAAATAAGAACTGGAAAACCAGACTGGAAAGGGATTCTTTGCTTTGACTGGCACAGGACGTGGAGGGTGATCTTCAAGGCAAGAAGGGTTTTTTCACATAGCAAATTTTCCTACTTGTCCCATTGAAAAAATGCTCCTTTTCCATGGTCTGTACCGAAAACCAGACTCCAGGAAATGCATTTGTAAAAGGATAAGAGCTACAATAACTCTGTGGAGTGGGCACCTCAGCAGCCCGAAGGTGAGTTACACCATGGCATTACATTACACCATGCCATTCTAACGTGGCATGATCCATGTTTGGGAATATCAGACATCAGCAGAACAAGAGGAAACAATGAAAGGAGGCAGAAAACTTTGCATTCTTACCACATAAACTCCAAGGGGAATATTGAAAAACATAAAATGTTGAAAAACAATATTTTATATAAAATGGTTGCACGGCTCTTGAGCGAGGATTTTTCTTTGCATTCACCCTGCAAGAGCGTGGCTCAGCCTAATGCATTAGATTCATTTATTTTGCTGTGGAGCTAATGGGATGAAGATAAAGTGACTTCCAGGCCGAAAACCTTGTTAATCAAAACCAATTTGGGCCACTTGTACATGTTGTTCTGACTTCCTGAGTTGGAACACCCATTTTTTACAAGGAATGCACATGCCTGCAATGCAAAAATGACTGGAGTTTGTGTTTCATTTTTGGGCAGCTACTTAGACTATGTAAATGTTTTTATCTGAGATATCACCTATAGACAGATTTTTCTTCCTTCAAACAAAAGCCTTTTATATTTGGGAAATACCTCTTTCTGTTTTAAAGGCTATTTCCAAGATGTGTCTATGAGTGGATTCACTCCTTAATATATTTTGCAGAACTTTGAATAACTTGATGGCCTACTGGAAGCCAAATTCACATCCTGGAAAGAAGAAATACCCTAAAAGGTGTTTAAAACAGAATATGGATGTTTGTGATTTCTCAATGAATGGTAGCTTGATGATTTTAGTATGTTGTTAGTAGAGACAAGGTGCCCCCACGGAAAGAGGCACCAGACTGCAGTAAGTCACCAACAGACATTTTGACCTCTTGCCATATTTTCCACAAATTATAAAGAATGTGTGCCAAAATAAAAGGCACTGGAGGTGAGACAGTTAATATTAAAAGACAAAACAACAATCGCTAATGAAGAATTTGAATGTTTGTGGGTGAGAATGAAATGTAAATTTACCAGGGACATTTATTAGCAGTAGGAGCAGAAAGGTGTTGAAATCTGGCATTTGTGTAGAAAATGCTTGACAGTAGCTCCCAGCTCTAAATCTCACCCCCCTTCTACACAGCAGGACCTGGATTTGCCTTAATTTCTCTTTACCCTGTTTCTTGGGAAGTAGAGAGGCTGTAGGAAGGCAGACCGGTCGGCATAAAGCAACAGCAAATTTAACTCCTTTAAGCCTCCCTGTGCCCATTTTATTTTGTAAATTCAGACAAACCACTGGCCAGATTGTCCGGGTTCAGCTAGACACAAGTGAAGCTCTTTAGACCTGGGGTTTAGGCCTCCATCTATTGAGACTTCCTCAACCCCGGGTTAAATTCTCCCAAAAATACTAAAAATGTGCTTGAAGAGGGAGTAAATTAAGTCAACAGAAAGTTTTGCGCAGTTTCAGATGAGTTATTAGATCACCTTCTGCAGTGCACAGCAAGAAACCCAAAACTGCCCTTGGGATCTCCAGCTCCAGTGAGCGTGGTCAGTGCTCTGCATCCCTAACAAGCCTTGCAGACCTCAGACCAAGGGGCTTCTTTGTGGACTTTTTTTTTTCCCAAGCACCATCTGGTAAACACATCCCTTTTTATCCCACTCACTTTTGTTTGCATGGTCCATGTATTTCTTTATCTGTACTTTCAGATGCTGTTAAACTCCCCTTGGTACTTCTGAAGAAAGTCTGAAACTCAGTAACTCTGTATTCCCGAGGCAACCTGCAATAACAACCAGCTCAGGATTGCAGAGGATACTCAGTCAGGAAAGGGATTTCGTTTCTAGTGGGCAATTGCAAACAACAAGGGAAATATTATTTTTTTTTTTTTAATTAAGATAAATACCTTAATGGAGTACTATATAAAATAATGTGCCCAGTTTACACAGACCTGAAAAAAGAGGCTCCTATCAAATTTTTCCCTCTCCGGGAATACGCTCTTGTTACCAGCGCTGGAACATTAATCACGCTGAGGCTGCCTGGTGGAGCCACACTGGAAAAACTGATCCCTTTGTCCCCATCTATCCAAAGCCCCGTTTCCTCACACTCAACTTCCCTCTCTGCCGCCTCCCATCTGCTCCCCGATGGCCACTTCATTGTGGGCATGCAAGGAACAGACAACTCTTCCTTCTCTCCTGAGCTGCAGTAATTTACTGCATCATCTCCAAATCTCTGCACACATCCGTAAATGCCATGAAAGTGCTGCTCCTGGACCCACCTCTGCCAGCCCAACACGGTGCAAGAGCTTCTCTAGAGCAAGGACTACAAGGCCAGTAACCACAGACTCATGGAACTATTGAGGTTGGAAAAGACTTTTGAGATCACCGAGTCCAACCTGTGACCTGACAGCACCTTGTCACCCAGACCATGGCGCTGAGTGTCACACCCATTCTTTTCTTAAACGTGTCCAGGGATGGGGACTCCACCACCTCCCTGGGCAGCCCCTTCCCATGCCCAGTCACCCTTTCTGTGAAGAATTCATTCCTATTGTCCAACCTAAACCTCCTCTGGGACCAGGCTGGACCAGATAGAGAAAAAATCAGGAGTTTGACCCAAGAATTTCATTTCTGTGTGTGATTGCACGCTGGCCTCAAGCACGGAGCAATGTAAAGCCAGTGCTGGGGGTGATGTGCCACCAGCAGGAGCAGACCTGGGTTTGTGGGTCAACATCTTGACACAAAACTGCCATGGCAAGGCCTGTCACACACTTGTACAGCTCTCGTTCAGCAGGTGGGATAGCAAAGAATATAAATAACCATCACTGAAAGCAGCAGTCCTGTCCTCTATTCTGCAGGTCACACTGTTTCTCTACCCTACGTAAGGCAATGAGAAAATAATGACATGCAATATAGTTAAAAGTGAATGCCTTCATCCTTTTGTTGTTTATCAGTTAACAAAATGACATTATAGAGATGCTTTATGTATTTATTGAAGGGCCGGGAACATCTATCAAAGCTCATTTTAGCTATTGTTAACGCCGTCAGACTTGTTCTCTTCTGCCACGAGCTGGAGCAGGACTGTCAGCGAGAGATGACTGATATAGGCAAATGATTTTGCATCATTTGAGATACATACAGAAATATAATCATACCCAAGGTCAAACATTAGAGAAAGGTTGGGCATTTGGGGCAATGAAAGCAATGCTGTCAGATATTGAAATCTCAGCAGGAGATTCAGCTCCATTAAAACTGAATACACAATTACTTTCAGCTTGCTACTTTCCATGCATGTATAACTAGTTTGTTCATCTTGGTGCCCCCTGCATTAGGCAGAAAAGGTAAGATTTGAATATTTGGAGGAATGGGGATGGTGCTTCTTTCACAGGAGTGATAAAGTGGCTTTATAGCACCCATGCAACTAGTGCCTCACTTCATCAGTAAGTCTGCCTTGAAGAACAGACCTCAGGGTTTGAAGGAACTGGCTCTGCCCAGGTATCTTGGAATTCTCCACAAGTACTTGGCTGAATTTATGTGAGTGGCCTTCCAGAAGATGTTCCTTTGGTGGCCAGGAAAAGAACACTACGGTACCTGCCAAGGAACGCCAATGGAATAGCACGAGGAAGGAAGAAAGAACCAAAGGGGAGAAAGGAATGAAGGATCATTTGGAAAATGAATTGTAAGTAGATATTAAAAACAGCAAAGGGAAAAGATGGTGGGTAGGGCTTCACTCAGTTTGGGAATTGCACAGGGAGGACAGGGAGAGTTAGTGGTGTTTTGAAATTCAGCTGTTTCCAAAATCTTCGTGGTTATCCATAAATTGTGCAGGAAGAAGAGAAACTCCACATGCATTTGGCTGCCTGTGCTACTCTGCCACTTAATACAGCCCTGAGGAGACACTTCCAGCCTGAGAGATGCCCCACCAGCTTCAAACAAATATTTATTTTAAAAATTTATCTTTTTGAGGGATGGTCCCTGCAAATCTGGACTTTTTATCCAAGACAGCACTAGCTCGAGTATCATCCAGGCATTTCAGGCTCTGAGATCAGTAGACAGAATAATACTTTGGGATATCAGGATCAGGCTAAAGTGATAATTCCTCTGATCTGGCCCCAGAAATTAAATCATTCTTGTAATATTGGGAAGATTTTGCATTCATATGAAATTTTTTTTTTTATTTCTGAGAGGTCTTCATTGAAACTTGAAAAGTAACATCATCAAAGTTTCTAATTTTATGGAAAACCCAACCCCCTGATAATTTTCAACTTACATTTCCACATTATTAATGTTATGAAATGTCATCTAAGATTAAATTATATAGCTATAAACTTCCTTGTATTGAAGTCAGCCACCAAAAATGTTCAGTTTATCTTATCTGTGCTTCATAATATCATTTCCTGATATGTTTAGGGTTATGAGTACCCATGTGATGGGTAATGCCAGGAACATATAAATATTGCATTTACTCTCTGATTTTAACACAGTATCATGCAGAGTTCATGCAAATTAATTTCTGTTATTACACTCAAAATTTTTGATTCACACAGAATTTTTAAGGAGTAAGCACTACTAATAAATAATATGGATTAATACTGAATAGTTTTGCTACTTACTGAAGATTCAATAAATAAAAAAATATCCATGTGGTGACCTTCAACTCTGAGTATGATGAGTAGGAAGATGCTTATTTACATTCCCAGATCCAAATACCAAGGAATTGTAGGGAATGTCCCATTCCCTGTTAACATATTTGTTCTCTGCTTGCCAAGACTATGAGGCACTGACAAAATATTTAAAAAAAAAAAAAAAAAAAAAAAAAAAAAAAAAATTAATGTGGGATAAATTGGAAAAACTATTTAATTTTTTTTAGAAATTTCAACCTGTGCAGACTTTTATCTCCCTGCAGTTGTGGAGCACCAGGATGCAACAGCAGCTGCACCCTGGCACAAGGGGAATGTGTCACTTATCCACTAGTTCTGAATTTCCCACACTTTTCACATTGTTCTCCTCCAGGGAGCATCTCTGGGCTCACAGCGGCCCAAACATCACCTGTCCCAGGTGGGGACCTGTGCTGTTCTCTCTGAGGTCTGGGGTGTGAAGGCTGAGGTTCCCTCACACCCCACTGCAAACCCTCCTCACGCTGACCCAGTGTTTCTTTGTGAACCTATTAATACGAGGCACAGAAGTGACCATCCTGTACAATTCTGCCCTTTAAAGGCAGAAATACATTGTTGTGCAGCTTCTCCTGGAAGAACAAACCCTCTTGGCCGTGTCCCCCAGCAGCAGCACGAGAGGACCTGGTACACGCTCACATCTCTTGATTCCAGGCAGTGTCTCCAGCCACATCTCCTCCAGCCCATCCCCTTCTCTCTTTGGGAAGTCTCTTGAGATAAAATGAAAAAGGAATGAAAATACTAAATTCTTTGATGTTGTTCTGTCCAGTGGGGACCCGAGTCACGTGTGTAAATATGTGCAAGTGTGTGCACACAGGTGTGCAGAAGAGGGGTCACCCAAAGCATTGGTAGAGCAGCCTCTCGCTATTTTTAATTTTATTTTGTTCCTGCTACACGTGTCGATGGCGTGTAACACATCTCAATGGTCTTTGAAGTTCTCATGCTTTCAGGGTCTCACATCTGTCACGCTATCAGTATCCTGCCACAGATGAAAAGAATATAATTATGGATTTAGTGTAATCATTGATTTCTGGGCCCCAAACCATTCAAAGAAAGGTCACGAGTCCACACGGCTGCCCCTTAGGAGAAGGATTTGCATACGACTATTTTATTTAGCTGAAGACACCCCCAATTAAATGTAGACCCTTCTCTTTGGGCTCTGCACCTGAGGCAACTGGAAGAAGATGGATCAATCGCTCCCTGTGCCAACTGTGCCTCCTTTGCGCCGCTCCCACCTGGCAGAGGCGGCAGTGGTGACTTTTCCTTCCCCAGCTCCTCTTGTTCTGGAGGCAGCAGCATCTCCCTTTGGAGAAGTGCCACGGCAAGACGTGGAGGACGTGCATCCGAGGAGCTGCACTTTTGGGAAGGTGGCAGGGTGCCAGAAGATTGTGCCTGAAGCAGGGGAGCTGCTGTCAACCCTTCAAGCGTTTAAGTTACTGCGGCTCCGCGAGAGCCGCAGTGCAGATGTAAAGACATAATTTTGCCCACAGTGTTTGGATTAGCAGTAAATCTACTAATCCAACACAATATCCAAGGGGGCATGGCTGGATCTATGGGTTCATAAATTCACACCACTCCTTTTATTATTCCGGGCCCCAGATGGTTTCAAATGGGCACAGGCATAATGAGATCTTGGAAGACATTATTATATGCTTAGGTCAAAATTCTCAGTCCAATCTCTTTTATCAGGCTCAGAGCCTTTGTGTCCCTGAAGTGCTAATACTTTATGCTGATTGACTATGCAGGCGTCAGTGGGAGTTCACATTATTTTTGATACAATTATTATTGACAGCAAAAACTCCACCAAAAAGAGAAAAATCCCATTTTTATTACTTATGGTATCGCGCTGCCTGGAACATACAATGCCTGAGACCTTAATTATGGTTATGTTTTCATAACAAAACAGATGAGAGGGGAAAAAGAGGGCAGGATAAAAGTATTATTTTAGTAACGGGAAGACAAAGTATGAGCTTGATCATAAAGACCAGTGAGCTTTATAAATGCATCTTTGAACTGACAGAGGGTGGTTTTTTGTTTTTTTTTTTTTAATAAATGGTTCTTTGAACCTGGTGGTTGTAAGGAAGTGAAACAGAACAAACTTTGAAAAGTGTGCTTGTCTGAGGCTCCTTACACCCTATCTGGCTGAGAGTACAGGTGGCCAAGCACAGAAAGTTCCTGCCAATTTCTAAAGTTACACTTTTATCCACTAAACAAGCATCCTGATCCGGGTTACCAAACAGGGCACTCAACAGGAGCCTCCAAGTGCGTGTATTAAATATCACTTATTCCACAGCCTGGGCCATCCAGCCTAGTAAAGCTTGATCTAATACTGTTTCACCCTTTTCCTGTGCTCGCTGGATTTTGGGTAATGGACCTTCCCAGGAGACTGCTCTCAGAAAGTGTCTTCAGTAGGAGAGTTGATGCACATGCTTCTATTTTAAAAAGCACATGTTCAGCACATTTCACTTTTGTGAAATGGAATATGGTTTAAGTTTGTTTCAGTAAAAAAAAAAAAAAAAAAAAGATTCTGCTGGAAGGACTTATGTCAAAGTGCAAAAGGTTTTGTACACAATGAACAGACTTTTTTTTCTTGAGGGCCAAAGAGGAGACGCTAAAATGAAATCTCCCTGCCACAAAAGCTGTTGCTGTTTTACACACAGAGAATCCACAAGGCGGCTTGTTATGAATTCTCCATCTTTGTATTTATTTTGGATTAGACTGATTTAATCTAACAGTCACATCAAGGAAACCAGACCTCGTCTTTAATGAGAAACTTAATATGTATTCACAGTAAACACTTTAAATGTCAAAGTTTAATGGACAGTATTCAAAGGCCATTATTATAGTAAGGTACTTTTATATCAGCATGGCTGATGAAGAGCAATTCTTTTAAAGACACTCTTCAAAAAATAAATCAATATAAACTTATAACAATAACAACAATAAAACCCACCCACAGAGCATCTTAATCTAAAGGAAGGACAGTGAAAAACCCCTGCATAACCAGGAGATCCAAAATCAAGCCTTGGCAATGACAGTCTGAGAAAAAGGGTGAGTTGCATGACTGCAGTGCCCTGTACCAGTGAGAAATACCAACAGAACAAATTTATATTCTTGTCCCCTGAGCTCATGCCTAAACTCACGTCATCATCAAACTCCCTGAGCTCAGCTCTCCCCTCCTCTGTGTTTTCCTCCTCCAGGTCCTTCTCACCCAGAGAACATCCCCACGTCACAGGACATAGACAAATGCACCCCCAAGGAGTCACTTGTGCATCATCTAAAAGTCCTGTGCAGCAGAACTTGACAAGTTAATACCTTGTTCTCTATAAAAATGTCTGAAGCCTCCCATCTTATTAACAGGAGCCACTTCCCCAAATTCCAAGTCTTCCAACATGCCTTCCCCATCCCCCTTTCCTGGGAGTGTGGGCGCTGTTGGGATGGAGAGCTCAACCCAGCAGGCACAGAGCGCCGGCATCACTTTGGCTTGATTTTGCTGATTAAAAACAGTATCAAAATCTACTCCCCGCCCCCCCCCATAACTCCCTGCAAAGTCTGATCCACCCTTGGTCCAAGCACATCCAAGGTGTCCTGCATTTCCGTACACGCTTGGTGTCATCGTAGCACATTTTATTTACAGATCTACAGCGGACACTTAGACCTTCTCGATAGTATTTAAGGAAAGTTTCCATAAAAATCCTTGCACGTATTGCAGCATGATTATTGCTCACTGAAACAGAGGGTGGGAAAGCTCTGGAATGCCTGAGTGAAGGTTTGTCTTGATCTGGATGACACCACTCCGTACATCAGTCCCAAAATCGAAGGTTGTGACACTGTGATGTTTATCAGAAAGAAGAAAGCCTGTTCAAGCAGGTTGGGTTTTTATTTGCAGCCACGGACACATTTACCAATTTATAGATAATTTTATTTAATTGCATTTGGAATCAATTAAAGCAGTTCATTTACGTGGAACAATGTAACAACCAAAAGCTGCTGCTTACTCATTCTCTACAGTGAGGAATTTTCCCTTCGGCAGTGGGGCTGAACTTTAAAAGGAAATGATAATAGTTACATTCATGCAAACCCAGAAAGGCACCAAAATAATTCTTTTACAAACAGATTTAGAGAGATCAAAACCTCTGATATATGGATTCAGTCTCTGTAAACAACTAACACGATGCCATGCTATTTTTATCTGGGCATGCAGAAAGTACAGAAATGGGAGAAATAAGAGAATTTCTTTATCCAAGTGTTGCTACTATATGGAGTCCCTTAAGGAAAATGAGCAATTATTGCATATTTATTTAGTTTGCTGCGCAATGACTGCATATGTGCTGCTTCATTTTTGTTACAACTCTGCTCAGTCTGAGCTGCTGACAAGGGAGAAAACACCACAGACAATCCGCAATCATGGAATTTCCAGAATTACCCTTAAACGATTCTTAGACAACGGCGAAAGGCACAAATATTAATTGGTTCCGACTTGTTTTGCTCCACAGTGTGCACCTCTCTTGCTTTGTTGCCAGCTGCTAATAAAGCACGGAGTTCTTTGGCAAAGAGCAGTGGCAGCAGTGGAACGGCACAAAACCAGCGCCGTACACGGGACGTGGTTCTCTGCTAATCCCACCCAAATCAGATCCGTCTCCACAGGGGTTGCACTGCGAGCCACCCAGGGAGAGATGAGGTCCTTGCACCGCACACAGAAATGAAGAAAATGTCAGCCAAAAAGTCTGAGATTGAAACCCCCCAGCCAGAGCAGACGCTTAAAGACGTTGGTCTGTTGGGTACACCTCGAGCTCTGCACTCAGATCTTTGAGGTAACAGCAGAAAAGCCAACTAGCTTACAAAAACCAAACTAAACCAAACCAAGCCAAAACCAGAGCCAAAACCAAAACCAAAACCAAAACCAAAACCAAAACCAAAACCAAAAACCAAAACTAAAACCAAAACCAAAACTAAAACCAAGCCCAAACTCAAACCCAAACCCAAACCCAAAACCAAACAGACCCCAACAACAAAACCCATACATGTGTATAAAGAAAATAAAAAGGATAAAAATCCATTTTTGCTGCTTGTGTTTGTGGAGTCCTTTAATCTTCCCACAAAACACTTGCCAGCCAAAGACTGACAACACTCAGACACACTCAGAATTGGCCTCCTAAAATTTGCTGTCTTCTATTTGTCCTTTGGAAAGGACCTTGTGGCTACTGCTCTGAAAGGAATATTAAAAAAGGCATTGATTGATCACAAAACAGAAATCTGTGAAATCCACAAAAACTGCAAAAGCAAACAAACCCATAAAATTTACTGCTGTGTTTCAGTATCTGGATCCAAATAAAATGAGTGCACTTGATGACATAGAATTTGTAAAAATGTTAAGAGAAGGTGCAGTGGCATCTTCAACATTAAACAGCACATTAAATAAACAGAGGCAAAATTCTCCAGATAACCTTAAAATATTCCTTAGCAGTTATCCTCTCGAATTGAATATTCCTGTTTTTTAATTGACTTTAATTGCCTTGATTAGGAAAATAGAAACCAGAAGTGACTGCCCTTCAACTCTCCATTTATTTTTATTCCAAGCAGAAGCCAAAGGATGCTCTTTGGACATCTTGGAACCACAGGAACATCTCAGAAGACTGAAAAGCCCTTGCTCTTCTCCCTTGTGCCTGGGGATACATGGGGTGTCCCAGAAACCAGAATGGGAAGAGGGTGGTCAATCCCTGTAACTCTTGTTGGGCTATTTTGAATTTCTGAGGATCAGCTACTCAGTTTAACGATGTTAAAAACATGATGAGAGAGATCCATGTCTACCATGTCTGCTCTCTGAGCAGCAAGAATTGAAAGAAGCAGGAATCTGTGTTTAAAATGTAATGCCACATCCTCTGCTCAGTTTTAGATGGCAGAGATTACAGGATTACCCCTCTCCCAAACTTTGAATCATCTTCTCACATGTGATATTGTTAAAATTGCTTTCTGGCCTCTTTTCAAATGGTGGCTGCTGAATGATCTGCTCTGAATTCTAAATAAAGTGAAACTTTAAATATCCCGTGCTCTGTGCTTGGAGCGTTCAGCTCTGGAATGTGCCAGTTCCACATGCTCAGGAAAAAAAACCAGTTCTTTTAATTAGCAGGTGAGTCTATGAAGCCAGTGCTGTTGTAACCCGTGTAAGATTGAGCTTTGCTGGGCGCTCCAAACTCTCTGAGACCACCACATAAACATCAGGTGTGATAAAGAGGAGCACAAGAAGTTGTCTCTGCTTTTGTTTCTGGGATCTATTGCTACGTGGCACAAGGAATGGATGGGAACTTTTCAGCCCAAGCACTGAGATTATCCAAAGCTTCCCGATGCACCTGGAAACAAAGCAGCAAAGTGAGAGATGCCTCATACAACACCCAAAAGGAAAGGACTGGAAAGCAGATCTGCTGATAAAAAAGATGAATAAAACAATGGATAATTGAAGCCAATTTGAACCTGGATTTTTGTCACGAGAATTGCTATTCGATCCACGGCACTGAAGACGGGTGAACAAGAATTTTTTTTGGCTGGTTGCGTTTTGTTTTGGGGGTTTTTTTGGGGGGGGGTTGTCTGTATGTTTCTCGGTTGTTTGGTTTGGGTTTTCCCCCCCCCCTTGGATTCCAGCTGAGATGATTGACATCTTCTTTAAAAAAATAGTATTTTTTTCACAATTTCACATTTCAGTTTTTCTTACTTTAGTCACCAGCTGCTCAGGCAAGACAAAGTAGCTCCAAAACCCTTTTCAGCCTGAACAACCAAAAGTAATCCATCCCTATACAGCACAAACAGAAGCTTTGAGATGCTCTAATTTAGAGAACTGTTCCCTTTCCCAGGTAAATTCCACCAGGAAAAAGCAATAGCAGAGTTCTTGTCACAGAATTTTACCTGGAACACTGAGAAATCTTTAGGGAACTTTCTCTGGCCAAATTTTTCCCAAAAATCTTGAGGTGACATGAGTTCAAAATAACATCCGCTACCAAAATTGGAGTAAATTCTGATTATACTGCTAATGCTTTTCAGGAGGACAGAGGAATAAACCAATTTTTATGCCAATGGACATAAGGAAGCCTCATGAGCCACATTCTTCCACGTCACCTGACAGTTTAAGCATTTCACCACTTCATTTGACTGCAAGACGTCCAGGTTTTCCAGTATAGCTCCTTTAGTGCTCCAAGACTGAATAAGTGGACCCCTACCCTCAACTCCCCACATTCCAGATGTAGCTGAGGGTGGTTCACATCTGGATCATTTAACCATTATACTCCAAAATGAATAATCTAGCCTAAATAAATCTTTGCCATGCCAAGAACCTGTAATTGTCTCTTGAAACCAAAGGTTTAATCACTGAGATCCAGCAACTAATGTGCCTTCATTTATTCCTGACATATATATTTATGTCTGACTTGTAAAATTTACTGGGCGGCTAAACAGGATACACTTCTTTATAAAAAATGTAATTTTCCCTTGAAAGTTTCCCACAAGTGATTCCTTGCATTGGAATTATTTTTATTCCTTGCTTTTTTTTTTTTTTTTTTTTTTTAACTTGCTAAAAGACTAAGCATTATCTACTAATAACATGAAGATGCAGAAAAGAAAAGGTCAATTTAATTGGAGCTACTATTTCCTGGGGTTTAAAAGGAAAATGTTGAAGCTAAGATGACATTGACAAATTGCTACTATTTATTTAAATTGTGTAATGCAATCTACCAGTAGTTCTATAATCTGCATGTTTGAAGCAGTTGACCCGTCCAACTAATGCAAACAAATTAGCCTCCTGGGTCCTCCCTATATCCTATAAGCCATTAAATATCCTAATCTAACATCATTTAATACACAAACTCTCTTAGTTGAAGTGTTGCAGTGAATATGTGTTATAAAAATTACAACCTACGGGGTCCAAGCGCACCGAAGCCCAGGTCAGCAAATTTGTCTGTTCTGTCACTCATCCCACTATTTATTTATTTTATTATTTATTGGTTATTTAACCACAAAAGGGACACATTTTGGGGTCTCCCGGTGTCCCCCACTCCCCACCACATTGTCTTCGTTGCCATTCCCTCAAAAGTCCAGTGTTGGTTTAAATGTTTAAAGTTGAAGGGCTCCTACTGTGAACATATTGTATAAATTTCATCCCAATCAGAAAATCAGTCTCAGGGAAGTGTTTGCATATTAAATGTTCCTAAGGAAATTAAGGCTCTATTATGCCCATGGTACACAGGCTACCAACAACTCTGGTTTTCCCCCTGATTTATAGAAATGCCAATCCTGAGACTTCACAATTCATGCAAATAAACTCACCTGAAGGGAATGAGATTGTTTGTCTCAGTAAAAAATGAATAGAAACCTGGTGTAATTAGTAAAGCAATAATTCCCCCAGGAACTCAATTCTGGTGCTTTGTGGAGAGGGAAAATAGCCTGTTCTCCATTATGATAAATACACCAATAGAAACCCACATAATTATTATTTTATCATACTCAGAGGTCTGTTCTGGAATTTAACCAGGAGTAAAGTCCACCTCAGGCAGGGGCAAAACCAAGAGACATCTGAGGGCTGCCACGTCCTCCCCTTGATTTCCCTTGCCCTTGGATCAGTCCTTTAAAGATCAGGGAGTCAATCGTGTTTCATGAGAGCGAGGAGACAGATAAAGGTAGCATGGAATGATTAAATCAATCAGGAAAGTAATAGTCCCATAACCAAAGGAAAGTCAATAGGTTATATATCACTGACAGCCTATGAAGTCATTACAGGAGCTTATGGGACTGAGTCACACAATTAATTGCCAAAGAAAAATCCCGTGGTTGCACTAAAAATGCATATTTTTAGCATATTGATACAAGAAAACTGATCCTTTCCATGGACTTTTCTGGAAGATATAACTAAGCAACAACAAAAATAAACCCACAAAGCTGAATCCCCTCAAATTACCAAACCATGTGGAAGAAGCTTTTTCCAAGCTGTTACTAAACTTCCTTCTCACAAAATATGGTTTAGGTGAAAGAAGAGACCTTATAAATTTTATAAGGAACAAGCTGAACCCGTTTTTCACAAAGAAAAGCAATAGATGGGATTAAGGACCACCCAGAGAAACTGCAAAAATGAGGAGAAATAAAAGAGAGATTCTGCAGAAATTTGGGAAGTCTTGCTGTCATAGGACAGATATTAATAGTTTCACGTGCCTGGTTGTGAAAAGCACAATGGGTTTGAAGAGCTCTCTGAAGAGATTTAATTTCAATGAATGCAAGAGCAAGAAGGAGCTTAGCAAAGTGCTCTGATTCAGAGCCTGTGACCTTTCTCAGCAGAGTCATCAACAACTGCTCCACTTCTTGTACTCACAAACGCAGAAAACAAAACCCTGCTATTTTAAAACCTTGATCAATAAATTACAAAACCAAAGAGATTTAGGCAAATCCGATCACGAGACCCCAATCTCTGCCTCCTGCTGCAGGTGTGATGGTTTTACCTCAAAGTGGGTTGTTTTTTCCCTACAAGAATTACCACATATTTTCCTTTCTCTGAGGAGTAATTAAGTGACTCATGGATGAGATCTAGAAAATTGATACTTGTCAGAGGTAAAAACAATGATCAGTGGAAGAGGTAAGTTTATCATAGAATTGTGATTTTAGGCTTTTTTCACATTCCTTGCCTAGTTTGGAAGTGTTCTGGTTCATAACAATCAGCTATTGTCAGCTGCTAATTATTAATTTCTCTTGGTTTAAGATCTTTTAAGCTGAAATGACATTGAAAGGTGGTTTGAAAGGTAAAGTCACTCAAACTTTTCTGAATTTTCGTTCAAAACCACTTTTTTTAATTGGACCAGCACCAACTGCCGGTTCAATTTTACCCCTCTATATGGCATTGGAATACCTTGGACCTGCATGAAACATCCCGCTACCCTGAGAAACCCAAATTACTTTGCAGGTTGCTTCAACCTGAATTTAGGACTTACGGGGAAACATTTACAGAGAAACAAATCCGCGTTACCATGAATGATAACATATGAGGTATTTTAAATGAATAGTAATTAAAATTTAGTAGGATGATAATACGGTAATTAAATATCAATTGTTTGCGCAGGACCACTTATTGAGTTTAATAAGTATGTAAAAGATATTAATCTAGTTGTCATGCAATTACCTCATTGAGGGGGAATGGGAATATGTGCGTGTGTGTGGGAAGAACAAATCATGAAATGCAAAATTCAGTTTCAAAGCCGCGTTGAGGTTATGACAGAAACAAACCAAGGAAAAAAATTAATAAATCGCTCTTCCTTTTCTCCGTGTGGGATATTCAGGGAGCTGCAGTGGGGTGAGCTGTGGGCATTCAAAGGGCTGAGGAGGGGATGTGGACAGGGAGCAGAATCACAGGATCATGGATTGGGTTGGGAGGGACCTGAAATCCCACGCAGTGCCAGCCCCTGCCAAGGGCAGGGACACCTTTCACCAGCCTAGCTTGCTCCGAGCCCTGGCCAAGCACAAAAAAAACCATGGCAAACACAACTCTCGAAATGTTTTGTTTTTAAAAGGGCTTCTGTGCATTTGTTGTAACACCTGCACATTATCAGCTATCAACCACCCCACCCAAACCCCCTCTTTCAGCACTCAAAAGAGTTATTTGGGGTTCTACCTGCCATGGGCTGATGTTGCATGAAGTTCTCGATACGTGTGAAGGAAATCTTTGGCCGTTTCCCCGGGATCTGCACGTTAATGAAGTTTTCTGTGAGGTAATTGTGACAATTGCACGTGTCCTTATCAACTTCCCCGTCCTCCCCCCAAATCAAAATAGGCGCTTTAGGGATCATAATTCTAACCTGGCAGGTTTTGGAAACAGAAGAGGGGACAATCCCCTCATTTTTCATATAAATTATCCATCCTTTCTGCAGCAGCTTTGGAAGCAGTGCCAATTTTTTTATAGCTCAGAGCAGTTATAAAATATTAACCGTATCAGACTTGATTTTTCCACAGCCCTGTGTGGAAAAAGGCAGGATTTTTATCCTCCCCTGTTTACACAGACATTAGAAGCAGATAAAGGTGGTAGGAAGTTTAAGTTCACTTCCCTGCCAACCAAGAAGAAAGGGCTTCACCTACACTTTAAGCAGCAGGAATTTGACAAATCTGTTCACAAAAACTCAGAGAAGAGAAGCCCTCAGTTTCTGAGGAGAGTTGTCTTAATGTTTAACAACCCTTTTTTATCCAAAATCTTTGCTGCAAAGGAAGATAATTCCTTCTTTTCCTAATCCCAACAGAGAGAAAGAGATATTGACTTTTCTGCCAGCAAACCCAGTTCCTTCAGCCCTGTCTCCAACACACTTTTCTGAATCTTTCATCAGTTTTGGTCCTTCTCAGAGCTCCGATTCCTGCACAGCATCCTTAAAGAACTGTGTTTTAAAAGGGATCCTGCAGCACCCAGAACCTCTCCTGCCCCCAGGCTCCAGGAAAAAAAAAAACAGCAGAGGCAGCACAGAAAGATGTTTTAAGCACAAACAGAAATGAACATGAGGAAAGGCTTTGAGAAAAATTACAGGGGACAGTGTTACCCCTGCTGCCCCCGGTGCTGCTTTGTGAAGGTGCCCAGATTTAGGAGCTGAGGGCAGAGAATGGCGAGCAAAAAGTGTTTTCTTCTTTCAAACACAAGTTGTTTTTTTTTTTTTTTTTTTAAATCAGAAAGCTTAATACGAAGAGAGAAAGAAAGAAAATATGAATGAGGTAAAAATTAGGGTTTGGGGAAGAAAATGGAACCGGTGTCTGTGTGAAGACTGGGGCCACAGCAGGGCAGCTCTGTGGAGCCCCTCTCAGCCTCTTTTTCTACCCTGCCAATCGTCCCTCCAGCGACACTTCAACACATCCGTGTTCTGAGCCCCTTTCATTAATTGAAAGGAGAGAAAAATGAATGCAGGAGCTCTTATTCTGGTTTGGGCCATCAGACAGAGGGTGGGAAGGGAGGTGGGGGGACAAATGCACCTGAAATTGAGCTCTTGTGTGAAGCAAAGCTGCTGCAAACCCAATAAAGAGGTAACTCCAAACAATTTTAATGTAGTTCTGCATCCCCCCCCCCCCAAAGGCAGCTGCAGGATACTGGGGAGTCCAAGCCACAGAAACAGCTGAGATGGAAACCTTTCTAGCAGAGAAAATTCTCTAAATGCTAGGAGCTTCTGTAGGCTCAAATATGTTGATGGGTCACATCATTTTTGCAGATCATACCAGTAGATATTGGGAAGACTTGCTGTGCCATATGTGCATCCTTCTTCTCTTTCAAAGCCATCAGTTGTCGAGGGGAAAAAAATAAAGACTTGTGTTTGGGGGAGAAAAAGCAATATGCACTGAAGCTCAAAAGCAGGCGCGCGTTTGAAGTGTCACTTTTGGTTTTTATCACCGTTTTATCACCGCTAAGGGAAAGTGCTCTGCAGCTCACAGAGCGCTGCCTCATCCAATAACCCGTTCAGAGCAGGCTTTTTAGCCTGGTGATAGAAACAAACACAGGCAAAGGTAGAGGCAGATGATTAAATGGGCTGAAAATCCAGCCTGACACACTGGTACCAACTGAACAAAACTGGGGTCGGGGGAGAGGCACAAGAGCAGGAACCAGAGCTTAAATTATCCAGCCCAAATTCCTGCTTTTCACAGTACACCCCCGGCTCCTGGCATTGTATCACCTTGGTTTCACGTCTGTAATCTGCAGACTGGGCTAAAATTCCCAGTTACGAGGGTGTAGATGAATATTTCCAACTTTCCAGGCTTATGCAGGAGCCCAGAAAGGCTCCTCCAGCATCATCCCCACACGGGCAGCAGTATAAAATCCCCTTTTTGACTCTGACCACTGGGCCAATTCCCTGAAAGGATTTCTTAGGAGATGTCGCTCTCTAATATCTCTAAACCTACTTACAGATTTTTTTATTTTTTTTCCTTCATTTGAAGATCACTGACCTGGTGCAAGAAAATATTTTCTCTCCATAGGAGGCAGACCTCTTCCCTTCCTGTGACTTTCAAACCACCAGAACTTTGAAGAGTTACTGTACATCTTTTCCCACTCTCTTGAGCACCCAGTTCCTTACCCAGGCAGACCCCCTGAAGTTTTCAAAACATAAATAAACACTGTGTACATTCAAACTCTCAATTTCCATTTAGACCTGTATACATTTTACAGATTTCCCTCCCAGCCCAGTAAAAGTATATTTTTGCCAACCTCTATAAGCAGCAATCTTTAAATCTCAGGATTCAAATGAACAAAAAAGGATTCTTCTTTTTTTTTTTTTTTTTTTTTTTTTTTTTTTTTTTTTTTTTTTTTTTTAATCCCTGATTCTGCTTTTCTTTAATATTGGATCTGTGTGAAGTTCTCACACACTTCCAGCAAATAAAGGCTCATTCCTAGATTTATCACAGAATAGCAGGAAGCTGACCTTCCAACTTCTCTGACCTGGACTTAGGAATGGTTTTTATTTCATTACATGGATATTTGGGGTTGTAGTTACACAGAGCTGGGTGGGCCAGGTCAGTCTGGTTATGACTGGTGGAGAGCAGGGTCTTTACTAGACTGTTTTGGTGGCAGGCATTTGGACATTCTGTAAATCACGGACAATAGAAGGACTGTAAAAGGTGAATTCCAAGGTTTAAAGAGCAAATCTTGGAATCAAAGTGATGCAATCAAATCATGGACGTAACACATCCAAAAGAACCAGACTCCAGCCAAGAACCCAAACTGTGAGAATACAAAATCATCTGGAAAGGCATTTATTTGTCAAGGCATCACTATCTTTGGACCTGGGAAATGTCCCGCCTTTCTGTGGGAATTTCCATGTATAATAATGAAGGAGAAAAAAACCCCAAGCAAAACAACCGAATTCAAAAGAGAGCTTTCAGGAAGACAAATTAAAATGTTGTGGTTGTTTTCTGTTCTAGTGCCTCTCCCTCCCCAGGGCTCTGCCCACACAGCTTTTTATATAAAATATTATTGTCAGGATGCTCTGGAATGGTCATTACATCTTCCTGCGGGGCCACAACAAAAACTCTCCTAGAAGTAAAGGGCTCACAGCCTTCCCAGGTGGACAGTGCTGGAACAGGAGCTGCAAGATTTAGTCCGGTGAGGTCCTCCCTCATCTGCAAGGATGGGTTAGGACACCAGGGAGCTGCCATGAAGGACTGGGATCCATGTGATTTCTCCAGCTATTCCAAGCTGGTGCAATCCCTTCTACATCATTCCTTACTCCTCAGTAGCTGACAGCTCCTCACAGACCTGGCTAATCTTTTTATTCACATTTACAAGATCTGTAACAAATACACTCCAAAATTTAAAAAGGATCTGATCCTGCTTCCCCAACAGCAGTGCCTAAAGCTGCAGATGGACTCTGGCTGCAGTGCTTCAATATATTCATTATTTAGACCATTAATCTCCTTTGCACTGAAGGCATTGGGCTTCTGATGCTCAGGGGAAAAAATAACATGATCCCAAACCAGTTTTCACTAAAGGTTCATCTTCTAGGAGGGCAGGTTAAATCACAACCAAGTAGAAAACAGGAGAGCTTCTCACTATTGGAGAGGATGGAAGGAGTTAAAAAATAAATTTCTGTGTAACATTCTTTAGGTGATTTTTGTCAGGAAAGCTCGCTGGATGCAGTTTTCTAATTGCTACTGGGAAAGCCCACGGGAAGAGCTGCTGCTTTTCCTTTTTCCTCGGGTGTTTCTCACAAGCAGAGCTGTACCAGTAACTAAAGCTGTGCAGAATCCCACACGGGGGCTCAGAGCATCCCCCGTCCCCAAAAGCCCTCTCCCTGAAAGATTCCAGCCCCGACAGGGATTCCCACACATTCCTGCTTCCCTTGGACCCTTCCCCATGACACCAAATGTGTTTCTTGCAAACCCAGCGGTGTCTGCTCAAATGTGGGTTTTTAAAAGCAGACTTCTGCTGAGATTGCTGAGAAACTGGGGAGGGTTTTCACACATCAGGAAAGGCAAATCCCACCTCGTAAGACAGAAAGGTGTGGCACAATAGCCTGGAAATCAAACAAGATTTTCCTACAAATAATCCCGAATCAAATTTTATTAAAACACAGTGAAACCAACCGTTTTCAGGCCCTGACACAGAAATTAATTATCTTATGGCAGTGTCCCATGTTGAGAAGAATTAGGGTTTAGTTGTTTAATAAACAATCCCGGGGAAAAATTATTAACCTGTTTCCATATTATTATGATTTCTTAAACTCTCCAGATTTCATGGTCCCAAGCAGGAAAGATAGGAAAGAATAACCTGGTAGAATTAAAGAAAGGGGAATAGGTCTTTTTCCTCCAGCTCCTTCCCTCGCCCCACTGGTCTGAAACATGCCAAGATTTTCTGTGTTCTCATGTCAGGATGAGCTTTCTGAAAATTACTTTTTTGACTTTTTACTTCTCAAGTCACAGGTCTGTAAACAAATCAGAATTTCAGAGCCAACGTGTGCTTTTTCCACACAGATTCATTTTTCATGAGGTAGAAGCAAGCCTTTGAAGACAAGTGACATCTCCAGCCACATGCTCTGTGTTGAGGACCTTATTTATAAACCACCTTCACCCACCAGGTTTGGAGAGAAGGGCTCCTAAAGTTTAAAAAAAACAAAACAAAACAAAAAACAAATCACTGCTTTTTATTCCTGGTTTTGCAACTTTTTTATCTTTTTAGAAAATACCTGTTCATTAAACAACAGAAAAAAAAAATCCAGATAAATTGAACTGTATTTCTAACCTATAATTCTGCAATGAGCTGTCCCCTTTCCATGCCTGAAAGCTTCCAAACAAGGAATATGAAAAGGTTCTCAAGTGTTTGTGGTTACAGATGAGCTTCTTTTTAAGCTGCTCACAAAATGAGAGAACTCCACTATTCTGTAAAATAATTATTCCTGCAAGAGGGTGGATTATGCATATGAAAGAATTCAAAGGTCAGGTTTTACTCCAAGAAAGCACTGCTTTAAATCTGAAGTTGATCTTCAGCTACAGCATCACCCCAACATCGGGGCTGGCCTGAACAAATAATTCTGGGAATTTCCTGCCTTTAAATTATTGGAAATTAAATTCATGATGACAGATGAAGAGAACATGAAACGGATGATGATGCCCTGCTAAAAGCAGAGGGAGAACTTAAAGAGCAGCTTCTTCTGCAGCAGTAGCCTGTAAAATCCCTCATAAAAAGAACTGTAATTTTAGAATTACAGATTACCAGGTTACTCCTCACCAGAAACCCGATGTCCTCAGAATTCAGCTGCAACTGTGACAAAGGCTCCTCTCCAAGAATTCAGTGTGCAGCAATGAAACAGCCAACAACGCTGCACTAATGCAAGGGAGAAGCAGCTCTCATTAGATCACTATCTCTGCATGAATAATGCACTGTTACCTGTTTGGGTTTAATTAAGTGTAATACGTAACATTTTCTTGTAATGACTATAGGTATCCATACAACTCTATTGTAGTTGGCTTCAATAATTCATTCATTTTCCTCTCATCCCCTCATTTGGACAATTTATCATTTTGCCAGACTCACAATGTTGGTCATCTATGAGAAAAGTTTTTATAATATTTTCAAGGCTAACTGGGACTAACACCGTTACTGCAGACCCTCAGCACTTCTGTAAACTTGCACTGAACACTAATTCTGAGTGGATAACTACATTTAGAAGGAAAATCAAAAAGCATCCTGACATGATGAAGGTGTTTTAGGAGGATTTCACCTAGGATAGCTCAATTCTCGTGTAAAGATTGATGTTCAAAATGGCATGTTCAAAACACCATTGCTTTTCTATTGCCCTTTCCCAAAACACAGGGAGAAGGGGGGTGAAAGGCTTTGCCAAGCCTGGGACAAAGAGTAACTCGTAACTCACACCTGAACTGGGAGGTGGGATTTGCAGAAGATGAAGCTGAAGGGTGCTGACGTCAACAGCCCTGGGAGGGTTGGAAAGCATGGCAGATGTGACACCTGGGGACGTGGGGCAGTGGTGGCCTTGGCAGTGCTGGGAGAGTGGTTGAGCTCTGTGGTCTTTGGGGGGCTTTCCTAAACAATTCTATGATTTTTATAAAACATTCCTTTGCTCCTTTTATTCCCGGATTTTTGGTGCGCAGCCCACGTTGATGGATTCCACTAATTTTCAGTCTCTGGGTATTTGGAAATCTGGCTACTCTCAGACTCCTCAATTTGGAAACTCTCCAGAAATGCTTTTTCCTTTTCTGTTCCTTCAGAAGAGGGATCTGTATCCCTGTGCTCCTTGTGTTCTGTAAAATCTGCTTTCCTTTGGGATCCCAGCTGCAGGTCTGACCCACCCCAGCTCCCCCACCCCACCCAATTTCTGCAAAGCGAGGAGAATTACACCTCCACACTCCTTCCCCAGCATCTGCAGATCTGATTTCCCTCTGTAAATAGATTATATCCAATATTTATAAAAAGATTAAGCTAATCTGACATTTAATTAATGGAAACGGCAATGTTTGACTTTTTTATTTTAATAAGCAACACCCTTTGTTCCCACAGAAATCATTACTAGCGGTACGTTTAAAAAAAAAAAAAAAAAAAAAAAAAAAGGCAGAAAGATTTAACAAAAGGTTCCATTAAATTAGAGAGCAATAAACAAACACAGCCAATTTATGCGTCGGAGTCATTAAACGTGTATCCCCTCCACCACTCCCTTCACAGACACTACTTAGGGCTGCTGCAATGGATCTGCAGGGAGCAGTTACCTTAATTATAAAATGAAACACCTCTGCTAATGCACTCTTGGAGCCTTGTTAGTTTACACTCCAGACATGTGGCTCCGAATGGGCTCCAAATGCTAATTCCAGGGATGCTCCGAGGTGCCCGGCGTTCCATGACCGTGCTGCCTACAGGGCTCTCCCTGGATTTTTTCACCGCCCCCCCCTCCCTCTCGCCCTTGGGGTGGGGATAAAACGCAGGAACTCTTTGGTCCGGCTCAGCATGGACTTGTGAATAGTTCATTCATGGGCGGCCATTTGGACAAGCAGCCTCTTTATCTGATTATCTGCCCTCATTGTTAGAGCCCTGCCTCCGTGTGATGAGCCTTGCAGGAAAAATTAAAGAAGATGTAAACAGTAAATGCAGACATTTTGCAACATAGCTAAAAATAAATTGCACTACAGGCAATTATGCAAGTTTTACTGGATACATTAAAAAGACATTAAATGCACAGCTGTTTTAAGTGTCTTTTAAGCTGATAAATTAACTGTCTAATAAATTGTAAGATTTGTCAGCTAATAATGCTATTTTATCTGCTTTAACATATGCCTTCCTAGTTCATGAAGCATTATTGTAAGTGCCAAAAGGAGATAATGTGCATTTTACAGTGTTATGTCTTAAGTGGAATGGATCATTGGCCATGAAGAAGTGTGTTAATAAATCTCCTAGGCTTTGTTAATTGCACTCAATGAAGTGTCACTGTTAAAACACAAAAGATGTGATAGAGAAAGCTGAACATAATGTCTTTCAGTTTTACAATTAACAGTTCACTAGGCAAATCGACCAAAAAGACCATAATTTGTTGAAGCCTTATTAACTTACATTTTCCTAGTCAAGGTCATAATTGTGAATGGCTCAAAGCTATGTTTTAATGCTCATCAAGAAGAGTAACCTTGCTGGAGAGAATGAACTTTTCCATCTCTCAGCAGCACTTATCCCTCTCTTTGCAGGTAGCAGATAAATAAAGCTGAACTTTGCTGTGCACCCCCAATGAGCGCCGCTCCCGAGCTGAGAAACACGACTTCAACCAGCCTTCCTCCACAGCAAACAGAAAAAGCGACAAAAAAATTTAAAGGAAGGTTTTTGAAGGAGTGCATAAAGCTATCAGGGCTGTTGTCATGCAGAAAGGCTGCTCCAAATTTTAATTTGAAGAATTACTCATCAAGATTTGAGTTTTTTTCCCCTGGAAACCGAACCCAGCACAGGAGACAAAGCAAATAACCCAACACACTTCGCAAACAATTATCAAAACCAAATACAATCACTAAATACCCTTCATGAAGAAGAGCTATTTCCATAATTCTTATTAAATATTGATTATTGAACATATTAACACTTGTCAACCTCTCATCAGACTGGCACTACTGGGCTTTGTTGCAGAATCTTCCCACTTCAGACCGTTTTGTGATAATGTAAAGTATTTTTTCCACCAGGGCAATCAGAGTAAATACCAACGATGATGCCTTGGCACACAAATACAGCACCAGCTCCCTAATCCCCATGAAGCAATGAGAGCACATGATAGAACAATGATGACCAAGCGTTAATTCAAGCCTGTCGTTCCTTCCTGAAAGCCTCAAGATGCAGAACACAAAGGTTTCGTGGGAATCTCCACATATTTAAATCACAGATCACCAAGGCCATCAATTTGATCACCAGTGCTCAGCACTGGTGGTTTGCCAACAGTTGTGACACTCTGCGATGCACAAGATGTTGGGATATATAAAAATACCCATTAATAAATCATTCCACCAGTTTTAAAAATAACAAAAGGCGCCCATTCTGCTTTTTTGTTTTTTAAACCCACTTTTTGCTGTAACTCTGAGATTACAGGTTCCACCGTGAGCCATGCAGGAGGTCAGAGCCTGTTCCTCCTGAGCTCAGTGATTCCCTGTGTCTGGAGAAAGAGGCGTTTTCCCACTGCAGGACAAGGCTCCTTGCTGAAGGATAGGTTATGGAAGAAGGCAGAAGTTGAACAGGATGGGCCTCATAGACGAGTACGTCCAAACCCCATAATTTGGGATGAGTCTGAAACATTGCACTGGCACAAGACTTACAGGGGAAAATCAGCCATTAGAAAACAAAGATAATTCCTTCCCTTCCCATCAGGCTCTGCCTTAGTGACAGGGTTGTTAAACAATCATAAAATCCAGGTGTGTTTTTTGCTGGAAAGGACCTTAAAGCTCATCCAGCGGCATTCCCTGCCCTGGGCAGGGTCACCTTCCACTATCCCAGGGTACTCCAAGCTCTGTCCAGCCTGGCCTTGGATGGGATGGACGCCCAGCGGCGTACATCAATGTCAGAGAACACCTACAGAAAATTATAATTTTCGACTAATACACCTGAGAAATTCCTCCAGAAGAAAAAAACCGTCCAACCAGAAAAGGGAAAATTAACATAATCACTTGGGTCCGTTTCAAACTCCATTGCTAGAGGAGGGCAGAAATTCTCCTTAAAAACTGTGGTGTGGGTGGTTTTCATAATTTTCTATTAATGAATAGAATCAGTGGAAGAATTGGACGAAAACTTAATTGAGAACAATGTCTGATACAAATAGTGATGTGCACGTACACGTGCAGAGTGTGAAATATAAAGGTGCTCACATAAATATATTTCCAACTCCCAGTTACCCCACAGCTGACAGAAGCAATTTCAAGAAATCATATCGAAACCACTGACGCCAAGATAACACAAAATAGCTGAAACACTGTGTTTTATAAATAAAGAGATTTGTGTTTGCACTAGAACAGCTCAGCTACATAAAGGGTAATAGCTGCGGGAGCCATCCTGGGAAGCTGGGAGGCCTTTAAGGATTTGATCATCACCGTTGCAGCTGGCTCACTTTCTTCTTCTTCATCAACCAAATGGCTGGGACAGAAGCACCTCAGGAATTCGGGGATGTGCTGCTCTTCTCCCAGTGGGATGCATCCCCTCTGTACAAGACTTGATATCACAGCTCCGTCTCGTCCCTGCTCAGGTTCAATCTTGTGTTTGATCCATCAGGGACAAGCAGGGGAATGCTGTGCTCCCAAGCTACATCCAGACAACTCCCACCCCTCGTGCAAGTTGCTTTCTCACGGTTTTACAAATCAGGATGCTGAAGCCTGCTATTTGTCTTTGTGTGCTGTTTCTAGAAAGGTGATTAGCAGAGAAGCCCCGAAGGTTTAGGGTTTGATTTCCTGTGTAAATCATGCAGGCATACACCATCATGAAAAGAACTGCAAACTTTGCTCAGTCAGGGGTATCACACAGTGGTTTAAACCATCTAGTCAGGGTGTGCAGCCAGATTCCAACCTCTTCAGAGTGAAACTGAGTCCAGATTTGAGATCCTGGATTTACTTTATGATGATGAAATTCAATGAAAGGTCAGCTGTTGTTGTTCAGACTGTTAGAGTGAAAGCAGGTGGACAGAGCAGGTTTGGCCCTGGAAAACTGAGATCCCTTTAAATCTCACCACCAATCGGTGCTCCGGGAGTCACAAAGGGAAGGTCTCAGCCATCCCTCATTGACCCAAGCCCCACAAACATCCCTCAAAAACGTGCAGCACAAGTTTTGCAGAACTAGGGGAGGAAATCTCCTACAAAGTGTGTAATAATTCCCTCCTCCAACCCCAAAATGTTTATCTTGAGTTCCTGCAACAATAACAAATTGCCTTTATATGGATTGAAGCAGGTTTGCACAACCAGACACATTTCCTGGGCCAGTCCCTTGGCATCCTGGACACTACACTTGAGTGGAAAGTCCCTGTGAATCCCTGGGAATGGTGCTGGCTCCCCAGCATTGGAGATGCCCAGGCAAGAGCAAACAAAAACCTAAAGGTGTTCTGCTCTGCTTTTTTGTTTTTTTCTCTAAGTTGGGTTCAGCAGCTCTTAAAGAGTTCTTAAATCACCTTGAATTTAATTTCTCTAAGCCACGTTTAAAGGGAAGAATTACCATCTGTCACAGTTGGTTAATCAGAGTCAGTGTGCTCCATCTCACTCACTTTTTATTAAAAAATAACCCTTCAGCTACTAAACTTCCTGAGATATTTTCCATGAAGATGTAAGCCATGCTTATCCCCCAGGAGCTGCTGACACCGCTCACAGAAGTTAACCAGCCCATGAACAAGCGCGGGATGGTGGTTCATATAATGTCACCACATCATTTTTACTACCTATGCCTATAGCAGCTGCTTCTTCTTTATTTATTTATTTATTTATTTATTTATTTATTTATTTATTTATTTAGTCTCCTGTGAAGCTCAGGAAATATTAACACTATTCAGATAAATGTCCATCACATAAAGAAAGAGAAATTTCAGAAAGTGGAGTGACCGCGAAAATATTAAGATTGTAAAAATAAATGTTCTGCTGGTGTCGGTTTGAAAACAAAATACTCAAGGAAAAGCAGTAAAAAGAAAAGAAAATCCAACCCTGCTCGCTGCCAGATTAGTGGATGTGAATGAACCCAGAGAAATCTGAGCATTGGTTTAACCAAGCATGGCTAAAGCTGGAACAGTAGCAAGAAAAGATTGCAGTTTTCTCCAACCTGTGAACAAAAGCTCTGAACGCCGGCAAAAAGCGATGAATCCTCTTCATTCACCGAAACCAACTAAGTGGTAACAAATTGTGAGTTTCCAGTTGGACACAATTGGGCAGGAATAATTACGTGGGATGCTAAAGGCTGATTTAACCCTTTCTCACCCCATTTCTTGGAGGCATCACGGGGAGAACGGTCCTGAGCGCACCCATACAACCAATTCACTTTCCCACAAAAAGCTCATCCTGCTGGGGAAGCAGGTTCCCACAGATACAAGACAGGATCTCGAGACAAGTTAAAGTTACGTGGGGCCTGTCCATGTTTCCCTGGTGGCAGGGAGAAGCTGTTATGACTTAAGCAGGCACCCCTCTGAGATATAACAATAAGTAAAAATAATAAAAAAATATAATAAATAAAAATAAAAATATATCACATATCACATATCACATATCACATATCATATATCATATGCCATATGCCATATATCATATACCATATACCACATATAATATATCATGTATCATGTATCATATATAATGTATAATATCAAGATTGTTAATATATTTATATTAATATTTTAATATAAATAATTCCTAAAATATATAAGACATATAATTATATCTATGTGATAAATATATACAAATAAATAAATGAAAGCTGACATTTCTTAACCACACCCAGAGCACTGGGAGGAGCAATAGTGGCTGTAGCCTTTTCTTCCTCTAACATTTCAGTCCTTCATTATTTAATTTAAGAGCAACTTGGTGGGAAATGCAGCTCTTAGGGGGAAAAAAAAATTAAAAAACACAACAACAAACCACAACAAACCCAAATGAATAAAAAATTTTAAATATAAAAATTTATTCAGACATGGCACAGGAAGATTTCCAAATATTTTGTTTCAGATTATATTGAAGCATTGAGGGATATCCCACAAGTCTTTTGAGTTGTTATTGAATTCCACATTTAAAATGTTGCATGATCAGCTTCTAATAAAGATTTAGAAAGAAATACAGACAACAAGAGTTTTTTCAGGCCCTTTTTTCTGACTAATTTTTTTACAAGCCGATTGTTTCACTTGCACCTCTCTGAAAACACATTTTGTTCTGACCCACCCTTTGCGGCCTCACAGAGTGGAAGAAATGGTAAAATTATTTGCAAATGAGAATCATCTTCACATCCAGAGACTGCAGAACAGGCAGAGCAGAAATTGCCAATTCCCGCAGAAATTGCTCAGCACAGGCATGTAATTAAATTTCTCACTGAAACAAAAAAAACCCCACAACACCATTTGAAGCAGGAGAAACCTGGGCTTAAAACTGTGACCAAAAGATACATAAACTCGGGCCTCTGGATTATTTTCTGTGCCGTGGCATTGGCACGGATTGAGCTGCAGCGGTTCTGAATCCCAGAGTCCCTGAGATTGGGAAAATCCAAGCTGTGCCTGATTCCCGCCTTGTCACCAGCCCAGAGCACTGGGTGCCACATCCAGGCCTCCCTGGGACACTTCCAGGGATGGGGACTCCAAACCTCCCTGGGCAATTCCAGTGTTTAACAACCTTTGCCATGAAAAAATTCTCCTGGTGTCCAACCTGAAGTCTTTGCTTTATTTCCTTTACTTATTTCTTTTTCTTCCATAAAGTGCCCTCAACAGAGCTCTGGCGCTGCTTCCCTCTCAAACTTGGGCACAATTTTCTTGATCTTGAATTTAAAGAGAGTCTATAAATCAGCATTGGTGCATTATTACACTGGGTGTAATAATGGAATCATTACAAGATAATTGTACTGTCATTATAATATTATAACAGCAATATAACAGTGCTATAATGACATCATACTATACAATAATAAAAACATATTTTAAGATTGCGCACTTCAGTAATAATAAAATAATTACAAGATTAAATGCCTGCAGGGAAAAAAAAAACCTCATTGAAACATCACCCTGCAAACCCTCCCTGCACAGGTAAAAGCCCAGTTCTTCCCAAATTCCCATTTCTGGCACTATTACTTTCTCATCCTCTTGTAGTACAGACCCAGGTGTTATTCACACCTTCAGTTCACAGAGGTGATTTATTGGGAGATCTACTGGAATGCACTTGCTGAGGGAGGATGGGGAATTTACCTTTTCCTGATTACGGCCCATTCTTTAAGAGCTCAGTAAATATTTTCCTCATCCCTTTAACACACATTTGAAGGATAAACAACCCAAAGGAGGGAAATCAGTCAGATGAAAAAAAAAAAAAAAAAAAAAAAAGGCCATGCAGGTTTCCATCAGTCTTAGTGTATATTTTGGCAACAAATAAAACAGATTGCAAGAATTGCCAAAAGACAAATGCACAGGTTTGGGGGAAAATTTTCTATTAGTCTGCTCAGAGCGCAGGACAAGCAGCCTCCTCACTGAACTTCGGGATATATGTGTGCACATTCTATACATACAGGGTTATAAATAAATGAAAAAAGGAGTTTGCTGTTATTTTAGATGAGATAAAGCCAAGCCCACCTTTGCTGTTTGTATAATCTCATCATTTTAGCACTTAACAACTTTCTCTCTTGTAGATGTGTGTGCAGGGGAAGCAAAGCCCAGCCCTGTCCGCAGGGTGTGGATTGGGGAGAAAAAGCTGGGAACACCTCACCGAGGGGCCCATGGACCAGGAAAAGGAATTTTCTGGCCAAATATTGAAAAACAGCCTTTTACACATGCCCTCGTCCTCTTTTTCAGGCCTGCATTTGCACACAGGCTCACATGGAGGCAAAAACTCATAGCTTCTACCCACCACCCAAACTCATCCCCTTTCAAAGACTTTAAAATAGAGATTAGCAGCAGTAAAACAAATTCTGACCAATCTTTTAATGATCTTAACCCCTTCTGAATTCCTCCATACGGGATTTATGCTCATTATTCTCCATGATACTCCTCACAAAAGCCAAGTCAGCCTCCTTCACACCCTGGCTAGAGCAGCAGTCCTGGTCTCTCATCCTCTTCTCAGCTTTTATCCAACTCTAACATTTTTTAGAAGCAAACAGCATTTTGGTCTAAAAATATAAATTAGACACAGATATTGGCATCATCTTTATGTAACTTAAGAGCCATAACCAAGTGCTACCAAATTTTACCAAGTTTTTCAGCACTTACTGTTGAAAACCTGTAGCAAGGGTTGGAAGCGGAGGTTTTTAATTCCTTACTCATTCCATCAGAACCAGAAGAATTCTGGTGCAAGGAACCAGGATCAAAGAACACCCAGTCACCTTGGTTGTGATCTCCATCAGGATTTCATTTATCAGGAACAATTTATAACACAACAAAACCTTATGCGTGGACCCTCATGAGCATAATCCCAGAATTCTCACATGAAGCCCTCCGTGTCAGCCTGAAGTAATAGCAGCAATATGTCTAAAATAAAAACTCAGGTTTAAACCGTTGTTCTTGACCCTTGGGTCTAAGCAGATGAGCAACATCTCTCCATCAACCACCCCGAATTTTTGTCATCCTCTACTCATATGCTTTCCATAAATCCCCTGCCGAATGCAATGGAGTTGTGCTGTTGGAAACATAAACCTGGAGTAACCACCACCCAAACCCCACCACTCCCCAGCTCACCCCATCCTTTCTCCCCACTTGCCCAAGATAATCTCCTTTCAATAGACCATCGTGGAAGGTTAACTAAGCTCTTGTTACCTTCCGTGGGAGTTTCAGCCCCAAAGTGTTCAGGAGCTTAAAAACCAGAAGGCAAACAAGCCTAACATTCACCGCAGAGCTTGTAGCAGCCAGCAGGATTTACCATGGGTATTAAGGAGATTGTGGTGTGCATATGCCAACACCACGGCCCGCCGCCATCCCGCTGCTCCCACCACGCTCCAACCACCCCTCCAGCGCCACGGGATTCGGAGCTGCAGCTCCCTTTGTTTCCGGCTCTTGCAAGGAAAAAAACCCCTCTAACTACTAAAATATGCCCCCCCCCCCCCTCTCTCTCTCTTTTTTTTTTTCTTTTTTTGCTATATTAGGTTGACACATCGGTGTCGGAGCGAACCCTCCGCTCTCCAGATGCTCCACCCGCTCCCGCAGCACGCGCTGCGGAGGGGAAGGTGGCAGGGAGCCAGCTGGAGCGCTCATCCTGACAACATATTTTTGCAGATTATGCAAAAGCGGCAACATTTAGCTTTAGAGGAACATCACAGCTGTTCCCCTTCCCCTGTCAATCCCAGGCTCAAGCCAGCAACAGGTTTCATTTAGGAAGGGCCAAAAAGTGCTCCCAAAGTGGCGCTTTCCGCACGCGCGGCCGCGCACGGGGAACGTGCGAAGTTGAGGAGCCGCCCTTCCAAGGACAGAACCAACTCTCCCAGCCAGCAGAGATATCACAGCCTGCCAGGAAGGGACCAGAACAGAACACTGATCTTTGTCATCACTTTAGGTGCTTGTGCCAGATTTGTTTCTTGATGAATTATTTAAAAAAAAAAAAAAAAAAAAAAAAAAATTAAAAAAATACAGTATCAGGAAGATTTCATTCATTCATAGTTATACAAATGCTCAGAGCCCAGAAGGCTCCTGTTCTAACCCAGAGGCTGAAATTGAGCCCTTTGACAGCACAGGCACCTTCCTGGCTCTAGCCGAGCTCACGGTAACACTCTAGAGACAGAAACCAGACTGAAACTCCCATTAACAGAGTCAGGATGACTCCGCAATGCAAATTTAAGAGGATCTTTTAATTTTAAAACGGGAGTGAACATTGCACTTGCTGGTGCGCAAACTATTGCAATGCTCCAGTCATCCATAACCTGCAAACTCTTTGGTTCATGGCTCATTTTGGACCAAGTGCCTTCACATGGCGCTAAAACCAGATTTTTGCCCATCAGCAGGAGGCTCATCTACTTATTAATGCATTGCTCTTAACAGCAGTACATGATGATTTTTCTAACATATTTCTAAAGGCCCATATGGGGAAAATAACTTGTGAAAAACTTGAATATTAAGCCCATAAATAAAATTAAACTTGACATCTTATTGCACGATAAACCAAATGGAGGTGACACTGAATGTGTAGGTGTGTTCAGAGGGAACAGAAATGCAGAAGAACAAGCTGCATTCAGGGTCTCAATATTTCTCCAAAGACCCTTTAAAATAAGCAAAATATTTCTGCCCCAGCTTAAGACAGTTCCTACAGTAACTTTTCCCCCATAGAGAGGCTACAGAGCTTCCTGTGCAGAAAGAAATATTAGAGTCCCCACAAAACAGCAAAAAATCAGATTATTGTGAGAACTGCAGGTAGAAGTGAGATCACAGCCTCAGTTTCCTTAGGTATTAGGTATGTCTTCAGTGGGGCTTTACACCAGGAGTTTCTTTACACAAACTGGGCCAGAGGAACGTGGGGCTGTGTCCTGCTGTGGTCCCCCTGCTCAGCTCAGGCTTTCCAGCCATTCCTGCTGACACAGCTGAGCCTCCCTTCCTCTCATTGATTAATTTTTATTGTCCATTAGTGCCATTTCTGGATTTCTGACACAAACTACCACCAGGTCTCAGGTTTATGGCATCTTACAGTGCTCAGCAGCCACGGGGGACAACACCACCGAAAGGGAGGGGACTCTGCCTAAAATCATTAAACCAGAGCAAAACTTCACTGGTCTTTTAATCTTATTTTTGTTGTGATCTACTAAGAGATCTGTAAAAAAACCACGAGCTATTGAAAGACTAAAAAATATTGAAGGACGTGAAGCTTTGTGGCAGAACTTCTTTCAGTGAGCTGCAGAACAGGAAGGACAATCACAGCCTCCTGTGTAATTCCAGAAAACCTTTGGTCATGACAAATCATTTGAATGGTACTTTCTTCTCTGATAAGGAGTTTATTCCATGGCTGATTGCTCCTGGCAGCCAGAAGGTAATGGCTGCTCTAGAGAAGCTGCTGATAAATCTGAACTAGATGTTTTTTAAGGTCCCTTCCAGCCCAAACCACTCTATGAAGGAAAACCATTGACCAGGGATGATCTCTGCTCCTGTGTTAAGGTTGGACTCACAGGAAAACCCACGTCATTTTTTAGGTATCTTTTAAATGTTTAGGTTTGATTACATTACTCATGGCAAGCCTGGGGTTTGTCAAAGGTGGTACAAAGAGGCAGAGCTCTTCCTGCAGCTGCATTTCAGCTGCATTTGCCGTTCCACAAAACACATCCGACCCCACTCAGTGGAAAGAGATCTACCTAAAAAGCCAGAAAGTTACAAGTTAAACTGCAGCTCTCCGAAAGAGAGTAGGAAGGGTGGCTGTGAAATGGAGCAATACAGGGGAGGAAAGGGGACTGCACTAAAGTTTGGCTTCAGTTGCAAATTTTCAGGATTACTGATGTCCCCACTCCGTGTATGGAGGCAGAGCATTGCCAACAGCTGCACTTGATGGGCAAGGGGAGTAATGAATTCCTTATCACAGAGAGACGTGAATTCTCAGATCTAATCTCCACTGATACTGGCACAGAATTTTCACAGCCTCTTCATCCACCCTTACTGAAGTCATAGCTCTAAAATAATACAGAAAGGTTTATTTTTATTAGAGGCTGTGGGCCTGGTTGTCAGCTCCAGTTTGCCCAGCAATGGACATCCAGAAAAGGTGGAGTTCAGAGCCAAACCTCAGCACTGATAACCAATGCAGGTGATGTCAAATTCCTCCTGCAAGGCACACAAAGTCTCCAGGCTGGAAATCTTGTGCTGAATAAACATGTCACTTCAACAGCAACGAGCATAAAACCTGATCGTGGCACTGCGCACTCCTAAAACGTGTCAAGGTGTGTTAAAGGGCTCAGTTGCAATGATTTTCTAAGGGCTGATATCAAGCACCAGGAAAAAAACATCTCTTCCCCTTATTCGCTAAAACACAACCAGGACTGAAACACGCTGTGAGAGGATTTGAGGGGTTAAATTGTTATTTCTGCTCAAACGTGTTGCAAAAGACATTTGAAGAGGCTGTCGAGCGAAAGGAATGGAGGTGGTTTTTTTTTTTTTTTTTTTGTTTGTTTTGTTTTTTAGGTTTGTTTTTTTTTTTTCCCCCTTTAATTGAGAGTTAAAACTAAAAAATTCCCATATACTCTCACTTCCCTTTAGAGGTCTGCTGGGCTTGGCTTATTCCTCTGCTTTGATATGCAAATGGGCAGCTTGCTTTCCTGCAGGGGACACTGGCTGGGGGCCAAGGAACACAGAGGAGATGTCCTGTCAGGAGAGCAGCCCGGCTGCCTCGAACGCTCCTTGGGCAGCGCCGGAGCCAAACTTGTGCTTTGGCTTCAAAATAAAATACCTTTGTTAATAGTTTCTCCTTCCAATATAAATGTTTATGTATTTACCCTTCGAGTCATCTCTGCTGGCCAATGGCAGGAGCACAACTTTTGAGCTGCTCCTTTTGGGACAGAGTGGTGTTAGACTCTGATTCCTCTTTGAAGATACTCTTTAAGCTGCCTTTCATTTAAATCACAGAATATGGCTTATTTAAGGAACATTTAAACCATCCAGCTGCAGTCAACAGTCATATTTTTAGAAATGTGATAAACTTATTTCTACTGTTTTCTCATCACTTTTCTATCTGGCCCATTCTGGAGTCATGGTACAAGGGAAAGCCCATTTTAGTTTCCACGTCCTGGTCCCTTTAAGTTCCACTCTCTCACTTTCTTGTTTTTCTGCCTTTTCTTTCAACTGACATAATGGAGTACCTATAAAAAAAGATTAAATGGGACCATAAAGTTTTATTAATGCCTTACATCACTGATATCGTCTCTGTATTGATAGTTCCACTTCCATTATTGCTACTTAGGCATTTAATTAGTGATTCATACAGTATGTTGTAAACTACAGTATTAGCGTTAACCATCTATATAAAAGCCCTCATTATGTAAAAACCCTTCCCGATATCATAATTGGAGTATAGTTATCCACTTTAACTGACTTGAATTAGATTATTATAGATTAATTTATAAAAAGTTACTTGTAAAGGACATTGAAGATCATGGAATATTAAGAGTGGAACTTCATTACAATAAAATGGACTTCAAGAACAATGGCACTGTCTGAGTTTTATATAAATCCATTAAAATCTTCTGGTAATACGAACACAATAACTGTGTTATCTGGCAACTCAGTGATACTTAAGGATGGAAAGACAGAAGGTAAAAGAAGAAGTGTGCAGAATTAAAGGGAGAATGTGCACTTAAATCCTGGATAAAGCAGCAGAGAGATTAATTGCTCTTTGCAGAGGAAATTTGGGTAAAAGCGTAAGATATAACAGGCATGTCGTGTGGAAGAAGTGCATGGAAAACCATATTGTCCAGAGCATAGAGGTTAAATATCAGAATAAGTTAAGATTAATATGAACTCTTGAGAAAGCTCTGATCCAAATGAAGTTGTTACTAAATCACAGTAAAAAAGAACAGAATTTGGGCTGCCTCCCCAGAAAAGCCATTCGTATTTTCTCCTCTCCGCTGTCACCATCTACATTATTCCACTCAGCTCCTGTAATGGTCTGGAGCTCAGTTTGCTGACCTGGCAAAGGAAATGCCGAGTTCAGGCCACAGTTTGGTCCCAGGGCAAGGGAAGATGTTGAAATTCCTGTAAACTGGGTTTTCCCACACGTCACCTCCCCTTGCCAGTGGATCCCTCCTGGTGAGCAGGGGATGCAGAACCTGTTTTCCTGCCCCAGCTCTGTACTTCATCCTTTATGTCCAAGGCATCCCCTTTTGCTGAAGCCAAAAGATGAGCAGACACCTCTCTGCTCTTTGCTGCTGGGGGATTTCCCCTCACGGTGGGATTCCTCAGAAAATCATCTCTACTGCCTTTGTAGAGGCTTGGCACCATCAAACCCAATGGGAGGATTTCAGTGAGCTCTTGGAATTTGTGGCTGCATTTCTCTGCAATCAGCCCAGGATTTGGGGTGGGCAGAGTAAATTTTCCTCTGTAGTTTTGCCCTTTTCAGAAGGATTTCATTTTTCCTGACAGATAACACATACAACAACATTCTCTAAAATTTCCCCAGTCCATTTCTACGTGGTTGAGAATTTTCCTGCCTTCCAAAGAAGGGGTCCTCCCCATATTTCAGATTTAATGGGCACAGCATTCTGTGGGGCAGCAATAACACATTTGTCACCTGGATGCTTGCAGGGTCCCTGAGTGGCCAGGCTGCATTTCCTCTGGGATGCAGGAATTCCAGGAATCATTCCACTGGGTTAATCAACCAGCCCATCCAGCCTCTCGACCAGCTGCCAGGTGAAGTTGATGGTCAGTAGGAAATTTTCTTCAGCACACACCTGCCCCAAACGGGGCAAGAGAAGCCTATCAAAGCTATCAACCCTCTGCACTGATTCCCTGTTTAATACAGACTCATGCCCGAGCTTCAATTACAGCTTTTATCTGGCTTTGGACCATTGCGCACTGGAAGAAAAAAGATCAATATGTAAAGGATGCCAAATAACCTTCCCTGGCACAGTGAGGTTTTCTAAGCCTATCACTGTGGGACACAACTTCCTTGGGAGCTGCTTTGGGAGGAAAGGTCATGGGGGAAAGCTCCAAAAGAGAAAATGAAAGACGGAAATCATCACTTTATGGTCACAGAACCAGACATTGTTCTCCAACATCAACCTTCACACCCACACGCCAAGGGGAACCCCCCCAAGTCGGACCTCAGGGTTGTCTGTATGGCTCTTGCTGCAGAAGAAACAAATCCTCCAGGATTTGGATTTGGGGTGGTGGTTCCAAAGGTTAATGCGCAGCCGGAGCAGGGCCAAACAGTGCTAACAAGGGCAGTGGGGAGAAGGGACTGGGCTGGAAGAGCACTTGTCATCTCAGGCCTCTCCAGATCTCTAATTAACACCGGGTGCTTTTCCAACACCCTTTTCCCTGCCCAGCAGCCCCCCTCTCTTTCTGCTTTGGGCCAGGTTGACTAAAGGCACTTCCATCACATCCCACCTTTATCAAAGCTGTTTTAAGCCACATCTTTTTCTGTCTCTGACATGCTTCAACACCCAAAGTTTTGTTCTGATTAAACTACCCCCCAAGTTTTGTTCTGATTAAACTAATCTGACATCCTTTCCCAGCTCCCTCTTTGCTCTCTGTTTCCCCTTTCTTCAACTGTTCCAAACCCCTATATTTTTTAAAAAAAAAACTAAGTGAAATAGAGAGATTGGGATCCAGCTCTCCTTGCCCATACTGTTTCTTGCAATCTCTCTCTGGCCATAAATTTTGTAGGAGAGCAATAGAATGCAAAACACATTAGCAGTAACACGCAGAAATCCCTGTGCTACAGGGTAAATAGGAATTGGAACAGCACATTTACAATTTTGGCCAGCAAAGTACCGGCACTATTCATTGATCTCATTAAAGACCAATCTACATTCAGGGAAGAATAAGATTGATGAGCTGTTAGACCCTTTAAACACACACACACACAAAAAGTTTCCAGCTACATGCATGTGTAAACAGCCCAAAGAGAGGCATGAGGGGCTCTCTGCTCCTTCAGCCTAATGGCAATAATCACTGGGTAATGGAAGCGGAGCCTCCTGCCATTCCAAGAATTGGATGTGAACCTGCTCTGCCACTCTGGAATAACCAGTGCGAAGGAAAAAAAAGTGATATATTGACATTTCATTTATCCTGGAAACTTATAATTTCATTTAATTATTGTTTTACTGTAAAAGGGAAAGAGAAAAATTATTTCCTTTAGATATTTCTCATCTTTCACTAAGCGTAAACAGGTCTAAACTGCAGAATCTCCACCCACTCTCAACTGAGACATTCCAGGTGACACCTCCTAGGAACCTGAATTGTTACCCCAGTTCTGCCACAGCCTTCACTCCCTTAGGAAAATGTGGTTGTTCTCCCTCTAATCTCAAGTTTCCCCAGCTGAAAAATGGAAATGCTGATACTTGCACAGCTTTGGAGCCCAGAGATGTAAAGCACTCCATTGGTGCAAGGTATTACTGTGTTGATGATGATGAAATAAGCTTTCATACACCACTAAATTATTCAGGAACATCTACTTTGGTTTCACCCCTGGCACTCCCAGAATGCACCTCCAGTGCCATTACTCTGCAGGGAACAGCAGTGGTGAGTAAATGCCTATGAAACTCATATATTAACCTCACTTGGTGGCTGGAATATTCATTTCTTTTCGAGTCATTTCAAGCAAGAAAGGAAAATCTTCACTCTTGGAAATCATCTTTAGCTGACACATTAAGGAGCAGAGCTGAAGAAATAATTTCCAATGAATAATGTGATGAATTTATTTTCCTTTCCTCTGTCCCCAAGCAGACTGGGATTTCCTCAAATGTATTTGTTATTCAAATGTATTCCACAACTATCCTTTGCAGTGTTTTTCTTCTGTGTTTATAGTGCCTGAATGTGCTTAATATCCTTCTTCTTTCCTTCTGCTTTCAGCTCTGGAGTTTGTCTGGGGTTTTTGGGGAGCAGAGTGTAGGGGAGCGCTTCCATAGGTCATCCAGGTGTATTTTGGGGATGCGAAAACATCTGATTTGCAATGTCCTGATATAAAAACATCATATGAACGGCTGTGCACGCCTGTCCAAACCCCCAGCCCAGACCTCCCTGGAGAATTCACTGGGTTTTTGGGGGGATTTTGCAGTACCCCTCTGTGTCTGACAGGATTTGTGTCCAACGTGCTGCCCAGGAGCCGCTCCTCTCCCGGCACCTGACGTGCGGCAGAGCCCCACAACTCCAACCACCCGAGCACAGACTCTGTGACAGAAGGAGAGGAACTGCTGAGGATTTTTTTCGCAGTTTGGGCAGCCTCTTAATGTGTTAAGAGAGACATCTTGTCAAGGATATTTTCAGTTTTGTCGTTTGCTTTATCCCAAGCTCCGGAGCTGGCACATTTCAGAGCCATCCTAATGTATTAGCGAAAGTATGGCCTTGGCTGTTATCCTTAACTCTGCTGTAAACCTGGCACAGGACTCTTCCCTTTTCCCACCATCAGTTTTGCTCCATAAAAGGTGGATTATATCACTTTTTGAGAGCTTTTCCAAGACCCCCCTGACCCAGGTGTTACAGTCATTCCTGGGTGCAGAGCCGGCTCAAGGAGAGAATTCCCAGCAATGAGTGCCCTGAGATGCATTTCCTGAGTTCAGTGAGTAAATCAAAGCTGGAGCTTGCACATTCCTGCTGAGGAAAAGTTTGAGGGCATACTGCATATTTTAGCTGATTTTAGTACCCTCTGATATGTCCCGTGGTGGCTCCTCTCTGTACCCAGAGATATTTGAAGTACAGGATGTTTTCTTCCTGTGACTTTGCTACTGAAGAGCCTGGCCACGAAAAGGGAAATAAAGCAGCTAATCAATACTCTGGGATTGTGATATATTAACAGGCATCCCCAACCATTAGCAGAGAATTACCCATTAACAGATTAATAAGCAAAGAACAGCTGGAAAAAATATGTTGCTTTCGCTCGCGAGGCAGTGTTTTTTTCTCCCTACAGCTCAATTCAAAATAAGCAGCCAAATTTCAACAAACTCAGAAACCCCTTCTTCCAGAAAACTTCTTCTGCCTTTAATTACATCAGCAGATTCTCAAGAGCCACCCCTACCAGAACAAATCCTTGGCAAAAATTGCCTCTTTGGTGATTGAAATTGAAATAATTCCATTATTTAACTGGAAGAAGGGTATTTCAGGCAGTTGCTGGCCCATGCTCAAGGCAGCCTCCCTTCTCCACATGCTGCCAGAGAGGCCACGTCTGGCTCTGTGAAAACTGGCACTTTGTACAGGCTATGCCATTCTTATTTCTTATTCTGACCCTCCTTTTCATCTCTTTAAAAGTACACACCATCAAGTTTAACCACACCGTTCCGAATTTCATCAAGCCGTTTGTAACCAAGAAGTCAGCCAGAAATATCTGGGGGGTTCCAAACCTGTCCTATTCCACGTTCCCCACCTTCAACAGGCGCCCAATACTCGTGTGAGCAACTGCTTGAAACATCATTTTTGTATTTTCCAAAAATATTTTCCTTATTGAAATAAACAGAGACTTCAGTGACTCCTTTCTGCCTTTCTTCCCAGCCTCCACATCTCCCAAAGCCCAGGGAGTGGGAAGGAAACATTTCTTTCAGCGAGATGCTTGTTTCCCCTCGCCTTTGAATTCTTAAAAGGAGAATATTGTTTCATACTCTTCCAAAACTGCTCTGCCTTCCCCAACTCTCACCTTACCTTCTCTTCCTCCCTCTTCTTGATGACTATTTTCTTTCTTCCTCACTGTTTTTCTTTCCTCTCGTCCTCTCCTGCCTCTGCTGCTCTGGTTTCACCATCTGGTTCTGTTCTCCTTATCGCTCTCCTTCCCCCTGCCACAACCCGCGTTTTCCCCCTCTCGCACCTTCCCCATCCTTGTTTCTCCTCTCCTTTCCACTCACTCCTTTCCTGTCGTATTTCCCCCAAGGTTTTCAAAGGGAAGCCCAGCCAGGGACAGCTTTCCCTTCCTGCCTGCTGCTAATTGAGCTGCTCATGAATTCCCACTTCTGGTGGCGGCTTTGCAACTTTCCAGTTCACCGTTCAACGAGGTGGGGACGGCACCAGACAAATCCCAACCAGAAAATTATCCTGGCGGCTGAAAGTCACAGTTCCCAACACAGTTGGGTTTTATTTTATTTTATTTTATTTTATTTTATTTTATTTTATTTTATTTTATTTTATTTATTTTATTTTATTTTATTTTATTTTATTTTATTTTATTTTATTTTATTTTATTTTACCGCTTACTTCCAAAAATTTCTTTACCATTTTCTCTGTTTCTTGAAGAGGCAAGTTGGACTTTAATATGCAGTTAAAAAAATTCTTATCAAGAACCTTTATGCATTTTCAATGCTGAAGCAACAAGTAACTAAATTGGGAGCCTTTTTGTTTCCTTATCGAGCAAATCTATTCCTGAATGCTGACAAGCAGGTCTTTATATACTTTGTCCACTTGATAATAGACTAATAATCTTATCATGATGTTTTCTTGAACTTGAACTAGGTGTACAAAGTTAAGGCTGGAAATGTGGGAAATTACTAAATTATATAATGTGGCAGAGATATTACAAGGAATTTCTTATATTGCGCAGCGAAATATTGCCAATTATTGTAGCTGTCAATTTAACAATAGGCTTATTCACTATGGTGTTTGATTAATGTGAAATTATTCAGTTGGCTACCTTGTAGTTGGCCTATTTTTGTGTCCAATTAGTATGCTAATAATGGTAATTATGTTCTATACTGCATGTCTCATCACCTAGAGGGTTTTTAAAATGATAAAATAATGAGAATAAACAAGCTGATGCTGACATTCACTGGGCCATTCTAATTACTTACTGAGAGCACACTGGGGAATCAACACTCAACCAAAGAAAATGATTCTTGCTTACTTTGTTAAAACTACTCTTTTCAAAGAGCATTAATAGTTTGCTGCTGTTTTCTTTATTACAAGGGACTGCACTATTTTCCCTTTTATTTGCCCTGTTAACATACAGTACCAGGAAAAAGGGGGGAAAAAAAAAAAAAAAAGAAGATAATTTGATTATGTTTGACTGAAGCGATAACTGTTTGCAGGGGGTGTCAGAAAAAACAAATAACAGTAATTGCTGAATTATACACCTTTGTAATGGCTCTCATTTATTTCTTGGCTGCGTGATAAACATGCCATCACCTTTCTCACCACGGGAACGGGGCGTTTTTCCAGGGCTGGGCTTGCCATGGGATGGAGAGCCTCCAGGGATGTACCCAAGGGTGGGATTCCTGCCGCAGTCCCACCGGCTCCGCTTCCCCTCCATCCTCTTCCCCACACTTACACACCCCTCAGGGTTTTGGGGTTTTGGGGTTTTGGGGGTTTTTTGGCTATTTGTAAAGATCATGCCCTACAATTTTTTTTTTTTTTTCTGATAAAAGATTTCACATTTTATAAGGGATGTTATCAATAAATAATAAATAAAATAAAAATCTAAAAATTTTAAAAATAAAAAATAAAAAATTAAAATTAAAAAATAAAAAATAATAAAAAAATTAAAAATAATAAAAAAATAAAAATAAAATCACGTATTCTTTTCTATAGGCTCAGCTTGAAAACAATGCCTGGCACCTTGTGGACAAATACACAGGGTTTGAAAACCACTTCATTTCGTAGCTTTCCCTTATCCTGCAGTAACCACATCCCTACTCCCTGGCTGCTCCAGAAACCCCAGCTGAGGATGGGACTCAGACATCTGTTGCACTGATACCCGAATAAAGAGTCAGGATTTCCCAACTTCAGCACAAAAGAAAACAGAGCCAGGCACAGAGGGTAGAGCTGGGCAGAGCGTGTGGGAATTCTGAATCCTTCACAGAGCAATTTGTGATTCATGCACAGTTCCATTTGTTTTTAAAATGGAATTCATGCAATAAATGTTATAAAAGAAACAAGTAGGGTAAAAGGAAAAACGTTATTTGAAAAGTCGCTGTGCCAGGTTCAAAGGAAGCTGCGCAAAAACTTAGGATACCGGGCAAAATTCAAGGAAGATGCAGACCTGAGGCAGACAGCTGGTCAGGTATGCCTTAACCCTCAGATTAATTGATTGTGCAGAGGAGGGATGCTGAAATACCTCCAAGCTTTGCAATCCAGGCTGCCTTGGGAAGCCTATCTGAAACTATGAGCTGTGATTAAAAAGCTTGTTTGAATGGAAATCCCTACAAAGACAATAAAAAGGAAAAACCCTTCCGTTATAACAACCTCGTGTGTTTATACGGATGCTAATATTTTACTCCACGTACAACCAAGCTCCTGGACAATCCATCATGAAGCTGTGCTGGGGGATGGCTGGAATTGCTGTTTGCCAGCACGGAGCAGGGGCTGGTTTTAATAAAGGATGTAATATGTGACATGTTAACAGGGAGTCATTTGTGCACCGTGTATTGGTTACTCCTGTCCTGTCATTTTGAATTATGTCTCAATATATCTCACTGGCTAAAGGAACCAGCTACCAGCAAACAAAAAGTTACTGTAATCCGGGAAGAGCAGCGAAAAAGTTATTGAGATAAGGAATTCTAAAAGGCTTTTTCTTTGCACTGTAACACATATTCAACTTAGAAATAGAGTTGCGGTTCTGAACAGAAAATCCCTGGATGTGCCTGTTCCCCTTTCCCACCTCCTCCCACCACAGCAGCAAAATCTCGTCAAGTGGACTATAAGTTTAAATTTCTGTTTGGTGAATAACCCCTGTGTTTATTTTCCGCCCCACTGTAGCGGTGTTTGTGCAGTCGGGGTAGGTTTGAGCAGGCTCAGGAACATTTGGAATTGCAGTTTGAATTCTGCAATGTCCCTGCTGCTGCAGGAAATCTCCTTGACACGTTCTAATTATTTTGGACATGATTTTTTTTTTTTTTTTTTTTTTTTTTTTTTTTTTTTTTTTTTTTTTTTTTTTTTTTAATTTCAGAATGGCAAGCTGCTGAAGAAAGGGGAAATTCTAGGAATTTATCTGAGATCAGCGTTTATTTGAGTCTTTTGTCTGCCAGGGAGATCATCAGTATTTGTGCCACTGAACTCCTAAAAAATTATCCCTTTAATAATTCTGGAGGCAGATTCCGAGCAACAGCTACTGCGAGGCGTGTTGTGAGAGTTTTGTGTGGAGTTCGAGTCGCCGGTGCCCAAGATAAATTCAGCAGCCTCATGGCAAATATAATCTTCAACTGTTTTTAAAAGCAAGGCTGAAGGAGCAAGGAGGCAATTTAGAAGTGAAAGCTGGTAGTGCAGGAGCTAATAATTAACTGCTGCACAAAGGTGATCTGGATCAGCTCATCTGTAAATCCTGGAACTTTTAGTAAGAGTTGTTACAACTGATAAATTATGCCAAACTGCGGATACCTTCTACTTGATAACCCCAGCAATCACCACCTCACAGTAAATTCTAGGCTGATATCTTTGATTTAGCATGGAATTCAGCACTATACACATCATTAGCCTTGTAAGTTTTTTTCCCAAATTAATTAATCATTAACAAGAACAAATAAGTACAGCCAAATAATAATAAACGTTAAGTATGTGCATTTGTGTATAACGCTTATGTAGACGTTATTTATATAAACATTCTTGCAATATGTTTGTCTTTGAGGAACGGGGCAAGATCAGAAGTGAGGAAAATCTGGCTCCAAAATCTTCAGGTTTCACTGCAAAGGTGAACCATTAACAATTTTTAGGTACCCTGGATTATATTATTCGATAAGCACCGTGTCAGAAAGCTGGGGACTTTTACAGATGGGCTGGAATCTGATAAAGAAAAATACAGAAAATATGAACTTGGTAGTTCTGAGACTTCAGATCTCAGCAGCTACAGGAGATTGATCTGTAAACTCCAGATTGCTATCTCGGCATTGGCTGCTGCTATAAATTAAATATTTTCAAATACTAGCTAGCAAGAGTAGTTGATATTTTTCACAACTACTTTACTGATCACTATTTGCTTCACAGATGGAAGAGGAAAACTTCTTGATTTTTTCTTCTACCCTGAAAGAGTTGGGGGGGGGGTTGGGGGGAAGTATTTTTCTCTTTGTGTTTGCTGACCACTGCCTGATGAATTATCTCAGAGCCGTATTTTCTTTTTGTTACTCAAGGGTGAGGTTGAGAGGGTTTTTTTTACTTATTTAAATTTGCATTACTTTTATCAGTTGAACTTCTGAGTTCTTTTACAACTAAGATAAGCCCCTCCATATCTTCCTCCGAGTCTGCTCCCTGTTAACAATTTCCCTAAAGTAAAAATATGGGGGATTTCAAAGGGGAAGGGGGGAACAAGGGAAAAAATAGGAAAAATACAGAAGTAACTGACAATGCACACAGCATACCTGGAGAGGAGACTTTACCTACAGACCACCACTGCCTGCCATGGCTGCATTAAACCAGGACACTATTTAACTAATTCTTCTCAAAACTAGGCATCCACACCCCTTTTAAATCCCTCATTCTCTTTAGAAGGGGTATTTTGGGTTGAATTAATCTTTTTTGTTGGTAGTGAACACCTCTGTTGGAGATATCGGGAAAACACCTGAATTTAACGCCCTCTGAGATTTCCCAAATTGAAGAGAGATGTTAGAGCAGGGAAAGTAGGAGACAGGGTTTCCTCTGGGGTTTCTCTGCTCCCCTTCTGCACTAAAAATCAAAGAAGAGATAAACCAGATTTTTTTTTTTTAATTATTTAATGAGAACTTGGGTGGAGCAGGACAATGAAGCAGAAAAGAAGGGATGTGACCCTCATCCCCAACATCCGCCACCAGGAGCTGCAGCCGCTCACAGAGACACTTATATTTCATGCCATTTTAAGCCTGGCCTCTCATGTGTTTTTGCACTCTAACATCTGATTTCCCAGCACATGACATCAGCAAGAAGTGGAATAGATAAGTATCTTCCTCCAAAACATAGTTCAGCGACCTAAATTACATATTCAGCAATGGGAACGCTGTGAGTCCTAAATCTCACAGCCATCTCTCTGGGATCAAAGGCTGTTTCTGCTACAGCAGCACTTTCGGGACGAGGAGTGATCCCTTCCTGAACTCAGTCTCCCCTCTCCGCTTCCCAAGATCAGCCATAGCAGCGTAATGGGAAAGGCAGTGCAGATACAAATAAATTAAGCAGAATCCATTAATTAACAGGCAAACTTTGGATGTTTTCTTGTGCAAGAGTAATGCAAACATCGGGGCATTATGTTCCTTCTCTGGATTGGTTCCTTCAGAACTGTAATTAAATCATAAAACACACTTTTGAATATGTATTAACGTACAAATTCACTCCTGATTCATCTGAACCTATACTGCTCACTTCAAAATGTGCAGCATATTATTACAGTTAATCACTTAATTATTAGCTAGTGTTGGGCTTTTCTCCTTTCAAGTCTGAAGATGTAATGCACTAAAAATAACATTTTCAGTGGACGTGAAAGACAAGATCCTGGCCCCCACTGACACCTCTGATATGGAGATACTGAATTTATCCACCTGGATTTTGGAAGCATTTAGGGTTATCCCAGCCAAGTCAGTTGGTTTCTCATCTCTGCAAAGTGTCAGAGGTACAGGAGTGGGTGTGGGGTGGTGTTGCCTAATTTCCCCTGCCCTGGTGATGGACTTGGTGGGCACCCCAGGACAAAAGGCTCCAGACTGACCAAAAGGGGATTTTCCAGGTCACTTCCTCAGCTTTTGGGCTACCAGGTCCATAAAACAGACCGAGGTATTTTGGTGACTCCCAGTCTTAAGTCACAGGGTGATACCAGGCCATGCTCCACCTGCAGACTCGGGGAAAAAGCCTTGGCAAGGAAACTGGGTGGAGCAAATTTGGGTTTATTTTCGCTTTAGAGCATATCTGTTTTTAAGGCCTTTCTGTCTTGGTCTCATTGGTTTGATCTTACAGGAAATACCTGGTCAATCTGGAAGTCTCCCGTATTTCACTCAGCCCCGAAGCCCAAATTCTCTCCCCTCTCCCCATCCAAATGTGCGGTAATTAATTACACAGTTAAAACCTCAACTGCTCTTCCCTTGCTGGAGCCAGGCAGTGATTCCCACTACCCAGGGCTGCTCCTCGACACCACTTCAGTGCCAGCAGCTCCAACCTATTCTTGGCTGGGAATTGCTTGGCCAGGGGAAGCTCTGCAGCATCCCATCCTCCCTGCCAAAGTAATTGGGGCCAGGCAGGGAGTACCCAGCCCTCGGAACCTGGGACTGCACACGCCACTGCAAAGAGAAAATAAAGTGTTGCAGCCATCAGTGAGTTGTCATTAATTGTTCTCCTGGCGGATGAAGGAATGAGGAATCTTGGAGGGAAGAATTCCCATCTTCTCCGAGTAATAATTATTTCTGCCAGCCTGACAAGGCATCTCGAAAACCAGGAAATCCACACAGAAGGGAACAAATCCCTGTTTCATTTTGAGTGCTGTTCAGGCTTGGATGGCACTTCAAGCGTGTGCAGTGGGTTCAGTGGGAACTGCCAGGAGTTTTATTCCCTGGCAATTACTTCTCGTGCACAGCCCTTCTGACACTGGATAAACAATTGAATAAAGACTCTTCTGCATTATAAAAAGCTCAATTCTCCCCTATGACAGCCCTCAGATCCCTACAAACTCCCTGTCCAGTTCAAAGCAACCTCAAACTGAACAAGACACAGCAAAATAAGCCGAAATTCCTTACACAGCAGTTTAACTTTTATAACCAACCGCAATTCCCCCTCCACCCAGTTTAACACAAAAGGATTTGTAACCCTCACTTTAGGGACAAGATAAAGAGCCTCTTTTTTGGGTTGGGAGAACTCCTCCCCCAAAGACTTGCAATTATTGTGGTTTATTGGATGGGAATGGTCCAGCTTCTGATCATTTTCTTGGAAGATGCTAATTAACAGGTCAATGCTGTGGCCCCAGCATTGCTGAGTTTTCCAAGGGCTCTCTCTATCAGCAAAGCACACCTGACTCTTCACCTGGTTTTTGCTCCAACAAACAGGAAACACCAACTGCTAATGAATGCCAGCAGTGAAAAAAAGCACTGTAAAATACTGGGAAAAGACCTCTTCTCACCTGAATATTTCACATTAAAAAAAAAAAATTCCATCAGGAGGTGCAACCAACGGGTCAGAAGTGTAAGAATCTCACCCCTGAGCACCTGCTTGAGCAAACCCTGGGGCCAGGCAAGCAGAGAGATGATGTTTTATTATTTGTGGCCCGCTGTAAGTGGTGTTCCAGGGAGCTGCGGGCCCAAGGAAGGGCATCCACCATCCGTGTGAAGGACGTGTGTTTACAGCTATATTGAATATTGATCTATGCATACTCCACTGGCAATAAACTTCTTAATATGTACTTGAAAATCCCAACTCATACATCCTTCCCCTGAAGGCTCAAGGGCAGGGGGAGGTCTGATTGCTCTGTAGAAGTGAAATTTCTTTGTGTGTCTGTTGAAGGAGTTAAACAGGGCGCGATACGCGAACTGCCCTGAGGAGGGGAAAGCCAAGAGCAATTCTGCAGGTTGGTAAGACCTACAGTAGGAACCATTGTGCATGGCTAAAATTTAAAATGGATGCAGATTTTTAATTTTTTTTTTTTTTAATCCAGCAGTTATTCTGCAAATGTTTTAAGAACTACTGTGAGAAAAATATTTTTTTAAAAAAGTCCAGAAGCCACCACAAAGAAAAAAAAAAAAAAAAAAGAGAAATCAAGTGTTTTGTCTTGCAGGTGCGTGAACAGTCCATCACGCCTTTATACTGATGTACAGGAAGCCTAAAGCAAATCCAGGAATCTTTAATACCAGCTCTGCCACTCCAGTTCAGAAGTTTCTCTGTGACCAACTCTCCCTACCATTCCTTGGCCCTGGGAATCAGCACTAATGAATGTCAAGAGCAGGAATGACCAGCTTCCATCTCTTATCGAAGGGCAATGGATGTGGGGCCTCAGGTGTCACTTTGGTGTGATTTTTCACCAAAAATAGTAAATTACGTAAAATCCTGTACACGTGCCTTTTACTGCAGGGGCTTTTACACCTGGAAAGGTTGAAGATAGAGAACACTTGCAAGTAAATTCAGACATTTGTTTCCATGTTGACAAGCTTCAGTCATGTTTCACACCCTTATCCAGTAAAAAAAGAGGAAAAAAGCTTATTTTCTTTCCAGTCCCCACTGCAGCATCCCCTGCGACTTAGCAGCAATTGCATGCCTACAAAGCAAAATATCACCCCAGGTATGAGACTAACTAGGAAAAAAAACCACCTTAATTTATTGAATTGCTTCTTTTTCCATGTGGATCTTCCAGGGAACAACATAGAACACACCAAAACTGCACACACAACAGAGACAATTGCTGACTTGCATCTCAAGCTTGGCATTACCATCTTAGGCACCACTTTATCACTGAGCTGTCACAAAATTAGTTCACATTCAATTCCTAGAACTACTGTAGAAGTTGGGTCTGAGTGGAGGCGAGTCTCCATCCAGAGCCTCCCATCTGGCAGTGCCCTGTCCTGTCCTCTTTCCAGCTAAATCCAGCTCTTACTCCCTGTGCTGCCCCTTTCCTGTCCCCCAGACCAAACCAGGCTCCTGCACCACAGACAGGAGCTGCACAACCTCCCCAAGCCAGATTCACCATGAGAGGCGCAACCTCCAAGACAATTTCCAAACTTCTGGTGACTTTTGAACAAGAAATGGGAACAGGGAGAAGCCAGTGTGAATTCTGATACATCCAGAGGGAATTCTACAGGCTGATTAAGCATTTTGATCAAACATTTCCTCTGCCACCTCTCCCAAACTCTGCAGCCAGTCGTTATTGGGAGTTTGCTTCATCTTTCTCAACCGCTTCCTAGAACTTTTCCCCTTGACAAGAGTTGAATCCAAGCTCCAAGAAGCAGGATTTGGATGCCTTGGTCCATCATTTGCTTTCAGCATCCTACAGGTCATGGAAATAGCACAGGAAGAGGAGTTGAGACATCCCCAGGATCCACAGGAGCTGTAATGCTTTGATATCCATGGACATTAACTTAGACAAAGTTGACATTTCCAGTCATTCCCAATTTTTATGCTTTCACGGTTTCTTCCTGCCTTTGACACAATTCCCAAATAGACTTGTTGGTGTTCTGGCTCGTGGGCAGCGGCGCCTGACACAGCTTGGCACAGTCGCAGCGAAGATTGAAGTTCTTGAAGCACAGCGTCAAAAATGTGACTTTAGAGGGAACAGAATTCATTCCTGGGAGTCACACCTTCCCGCCTTTTCTGAGAAACTACGACAACAGGAGAAGACAAGTGCTGGGAAAAGCATGGAGAAAAACAGGATGCCTAATTCCTGCCTTAGAGCACCGTGTTTAGGTTGAGGTCAGCTCCAATGGCAGAACACGGTGATGGAACAAGCTGACCTTCTCCGGCATAGACGTGATTTCTCAAGCAAATTAACCTTTTTCTCACCTACAGACAGAACAACAAAAACAAAACAAACAACCCATAAATCAACCAGTAAACCTGTTATTTTAGAAAAGACAGAGTAGTGAAGTGAATTCTTCCAAAATGCCCTTACATCATTCATAGAGACAGAAAAACAATTACAAAGCAAATCAGATCCTTTCTTTAATTGATTGCACTCAAGCTCTTTCCTCAAGTAGAAATATTGCCAAAAAGAGAAAAGTAAAAATCAACAAGTATTTCAATTCCAGGCATCAGTGAAAACATAACTGCCTTTAGATTGCTGGATTGCTTTCCAGCAGTTTGTACGGTACAGAGAAGATTAAAGCAGTCCCTGTTAATCCCTTCTGAAAATGAAGCTTCAAAACGTTGCCCTGGATTATTACACAAACATAAGAGATCATTCAAAATGCAACATGGAGTTTTGGAGAGGGTGTTGTGGGTGTTTGGTTTTTGCTGTTTGGGAGTTTAATAGTTCTCTTTTTAGCAATAAGAGGAATAAAAGAGTTAGAGGAAAGGTTTAAAAAAAAAAACCCAGCCAAAGCCCTCTTGTCACATCTGTCATCAGCCCTGGCCATGTCCTTCTGACAGAGCTTCAGCAGGAGCTGGAATGATCCTGCTCCACAGTGGTGACAGCTCTGGAACCCAGGTAGACCCAGGCTGAATGAGGCAAAACCAAATTAAAGCCCTGGGAAGCCTGTTTTTTTCCACGTTTAGCACTAAAAGCAAGGTCAGTTCATGCTGATGAGGAGCGCTGCTCTTGTTCAGTTATTAATGATGTATTTATTCCATGGTTTTACCTTAAAGCTTTAGTTTGGTGACTCCAGAGCTACCTTTCAGCTGTCGCTGTCCCAACACATCAGTCCAAACGCCACTGAAAATATCCTCACACACTCCCTGAAGATAACATCATACTTGGACCTGTACAGTGATCCTCTGTTCTTGCTGTAGATTTTCCTGGGAAAATCCTTCACTCCTCAATGCAAACTTCACCTGCCACACAGCTGCCCTGTGCTGGAGAGGCACAAAGATGAATTGCCCTGGCTTTGGAGCGTCAATTATTGGTACATAATTATTGGTCCAGTAAGGCCTTTGCAATTAGGGTTCATGACCATAATATACCATCTAATATAAAGACATAGTGGTGGAAAACGAGCTTGTTTTTATTTTTAACCAATCATTAAACTGGCAGCAGAATGCTGCAAACACGTGTGGAGAGAGAGAGAGTGGTCAAATCTCGTATGGGATTCCTCTGAAATCCTGCTGCTGCTTCCTGAGAGAGCGAGCTGGAAAACCCTGCCTCAACGCTGCAAGCCACGATGCCAAGTTCCACAATCCCCCTGTTACTCCAGCAGGTTTCCAGCTCTTCGGGCACCAGACAGGGAGCTCTTCTTTGAATCTCCAAAGAGAAAAACTCTGCGGCAGAGATGCGCCTTGAAGCTGGAACATTTATTCATGGATCAATGGGTGGCATTGCTTGAGAGGAGCCAGCAGCCTTGCAGTCTTATTCCTGTCAGTACGTTTTGATGTTAGTCTGGAGGAGATTTGTCTAACACTTGAAAGGAGTCTTGGGATGAAGGGAAAAAAAAAAAAAAAAGAGAGAAATGAGATCAAACAGAAGCCTGATTATGCAGTGTTTAAATAGGAGCTTCCAAGGCATATCTAGCCGTTTAGAAATATTAGTCTTATACTCATTTTTCTTCTTTGGTGCACGTAAAAAGATTATACTTCTAAATAAACAAGTGGTGGTCCAGATGTGCAGGGTGGAGGCTTGAGAGGTGAGCTGTTATTTACATTTTCATGTAGGAAAAAAGGGGCTGTTCCACTCCGTGCCTTGGGATGTAAAAGGAAGCCTTCACACTGGCCCAGTTTACATCCTGGTCAGAGCTACAAGTTATTCCTTTCTTACTGGGGAAACCTTGTCTGGATGCAATTTTTTTTTTTTATTTTTTTTTTTTTTCTTTCTTTCTTTCTTTTTTTTTTTTTTTTTTTGCTATTTTGCTACAGAGAAAGGAAAATGGAACTAAAGTGTGAGCAGCCTTACAAGAAAAGAACCTGCTCAGGAGTTCACAGCAGCAGAAGTGTTTCCAGGGTAAAATCATGCTCAGGCCTGAGATTGATCCATTAGTGCAGAAGCTGTTTCTGTGTGGGAGCACGTGCCTGCATTCCTGGCAGGAATTTGTGGTGAGATATTTGTGATGGGAGGAAGTGTATGACAAACAACCGGTCATCTTTGGCCTGCAGACAGGTGATGGGGTCATACAGGATTTAAACACTGCTCCAAAAATATCTCCAGGCTTTGCTGTGCAGAAAATCTTCCAGCTGCAACCTAAGGCAGAGCTCAGGGAAATATTCCTCCAAATGAAGCTGAAACACTGCACAAACTGGAATGCTGACATGGACAAATCAACACTCTAAACGCTACAAAGAGCCCTGTTGACTCTATCTGCTTCTGATCATGGACATGTTGTTTTTCCAAGACCAGTCCTGATATTAAGGACTGCTTTTGTATTTTTTTTATTTAGTTATTTTTAAAATGTTCTGGGGTTGGTTTTTAGCATTCAGGGAGGAATCAGTGTAATGTAAATAAACGAATCATCTGTACTGAAAACTGTGCAATAGGGCACTCAAATCCAGACTATTTCCAGATAAATCCACAGCAAGCAAAGTGAGCCAACCCATGATAACAAGATTGGTTCTCTTGCTCCAGGCAGGTATGAAACTCAGTCATTTTATTTCATTTCAAGGCTTCATTTCAGACACCAGGGCAAACATTTACAGAAATGCACCTATGTCCTGGTTTGGGACAAATTTGGGAGAAAACCCCTGTATAGGATCCCTCTAAGGAAGCAAACTCAAGTGGCCCCTCCCTCCAACCGGTCCGGTAAAAAAAAACCTCTTTGGAGAAAAGTGGAAAAAACTATTTTACTAAACAAATGAAGTGCACACAAGTACAAAGAATGAGTAATATGAAACAATAAAACCTTTCATTCTGGAGTGAGATGGCAAATTGAGAAAGTCCTTGCCGTGGGTGGAGCTCGGCTCTCTCTCTCAGTCTCTCCTCAGTCCCAGTCCCTCCGGCGCTGCTGGAAAATGCCGAGGTCCAGGCCCCGGGGGGCCGCAGGTGCAGCCCCCAGTGCTCCCCTGGGTTTTCAGTCCAGAGCAGGTTAAAACAGTCCCAAGAAAAAGGAAAAAAACAGTCCAGGGAACTTCTCTGCCCTAGCTAGCTGAAACTAACTAAAAGCAGAAAGATCTCTGTCCTGCAGTCTCTCCAAGCCTCTGCCGAACATCCCATCCAGAGGAGAATGTGGAGGAGTCAGGGAGCTCTCTCAAAACAAACTCCGTGCTTCTCCTCGCTCTTAGAACCAGTCTGAAAGGCACAGAACTCGATATACAGCACAGACAGAACAGAGGATTGGGGTACAAGCATCACAAAGTTACCCTAGGACAACCTACTAGAAACATAGAGCTGTAGGGAATTAGGAGTGCATCCTTAGTTTCTTTATTCCTGAAATTCTCTACACTTGAAGTGGAGGAAAGTTTAGTAACCTTACAGGGGTCCATAGCCAATTTTACATCTTTCCTATGGATTGATCTCTGAGGAGTAATTCCACTTTTTTTAAGCAGAAAGTCACTGTGTTCCTCCCTGGGAACTTTTTGCTTCAGCCCTGAAGAAAGATTTCCATATCAGAGGCCTAGCAGTAATGTTGTTCCAATTGTTGCAGGTGTGAATAAAGAAGGTATTTGGTATCTCATGAGGAATGAAAAGTTAATTTGAGCAGCACAATTGTAGTGAGTTTCTCTTTATTTGCTTGGCATCTTGAGTTTTTGCAGTCATATCTTGCAATTGAAAAAATATTTTAATTATTCAAGAAGTTTTGTGAGCCCTGAGCCAGTCAATCAAACCTAGATTTGGAAACCTACTTTTCTTTTGGCATTTCTTTTCCTACTATTAAGTATTTAATTTGTCCAGTGATTGACATTCAGTGTTTAGCACTTTCTAAAACTTCCCAGTTCTATACCATAAACAGTTCCCTGGTAAATAAGGAGAATCACATGAGCCCAGGAATTAAACACATCAAACTGAGCTTTGTCAAGGGGGCTCTGAATGACAGATGCTGACCTATATATTCCTGAAAGATCTCTAAAACTTGCTCCCAGTTAGGAGATGGTGGTGATGCCTTAATGGCTTTGTGATTCCAGGCGTTATTCATGCTCCAGTTTTTCCCTCTGTGTTGATGCCAGCACAAGTATTCTCTGAAGGGGGTTTGGAACAACAAAACTGCTGTAAACGGAGGTGTGTTTGAAGGAGAGCTCTGTCACAAGACCTTAAACAGGAATAAATACACATTTTAAATTTGCTTTTCTTCCATTTCTTTAACAGCCATAATCAGAGTGAACTCAAAATTTCACTTCTATTTTCATGGATTATGGTTTTTTTCTTCCTAAATATATTAAACTAACAAGGCAAAGGGTTGAGTTGGGAGGAGTTATGCAATTGTTCCTGTTGCTATTTTTATTGACATAATTACAGAGAAATTATAAAGGAAACACAACTTTTCCTGATTTTTTTTTTGTTGTTTACTTTCACCTGCTTATTTGACTGAATTTTCAGTTTACCTTTAGAGTAGCCTGAAAAACAAACCAAAAAATGCAAATTATAAAGTGCATTTCCAATGATTGCAGGTTGGCTCCAACCTGAAAGGCTACGAAGGGGAATGAGCAGATATTTGTTCATTTCAATGCACTTTCTGAATGCAGATTTATCCAGAACATAAAATATGAATTAAAATTTTTTTCTATGATATGCAGAATATCAAACAGTTCCATTCCTTCTTTTTTTTTTTTTTTTTTTTTTTTTTTTTTTTTTTTTTTTTTTTTTTTTTTTTTTAATTCCAGCCTGTTCTGGCAAAGATGTGGAAAGCTGCTGTTTTATTAAGGAAGGCAAATTACTTGGCCAGTTATTGAAGGAAAAAACAAATAGCAATTAATACTGTTTATAAGCAGTTTTTATGGCGCTAAAATTCAGAAATCAGTCTTGCTGAAAACAATGTTGGCTGAGTAAGATTTTCTGATTTTATTAGTTGAGAGAGATTCGTATATTTTCATTATTATCCGAGTTCTTGAATAGTATGTGGAATCAAAATAAAGGAAAAGAAACCTTTTTCAGCCATTACAAATTTTATAGAAGTTGGGATAGAAACCTTATCAGTCTGTTAAAATAACATTTTTTAAGGTAGATGTATATTTATTTACTATATCTCTTCATTTTAGAATAAAAATTATAGAATGTGAAGTTTAATAGAATGTGAAGTTTATCTATGCACATTTTTATGATTTGCCATGTTAACGGAAATTATTAAGTGCCCTGTGAAAATAGAAACATTAAATATTTACATTTTTTGTGTGAATTACTTTGAACTAAAAGAAGAATAAAATGGTTGTGAAAATGGATTAATTTAAGAAAGTTTCCTTCCTCTTCTGGGAGTGTGTTAGTGACACAATACTGTGTTTTCACACAACAAAATACTTCAATTATTTAATTTTGAATTAATACAGAGCAGTGCAGGGCATTCACAATCCATAAATTCCTTTGGTTCCAGTCAAAGTATGAGAACTGCAAAGGGGAATACTCTTAAAAATATCATTCCTAAGATGATGGACACATTTATATTTAATTCTACATAAACACAGCAACTTGTAGCCACTGATAGAATAATTGCTAATTTATTGGGCCCTTTTTGAAGGGGTTTTGGATAGGAAGCCCCTGAGGCTGACTCCAAGTTCTCCTTTTGAAAGCGAGAAAGTCCTGTTGTCAACATGCTTAAATTTCTGGGCTTGGAAAATTTGTTAGAATGCAAAAAAGCAGAAGATTCCTCTGATTTCAGAGGTGGTGTTTTGGGGAGATCCACACAGACGAAGGTAAACGTGGGGAGCTGAAATCAGATATAACGAAAAGATTTGAGGAAGAAACAGCTTTTTACAAGGCCAGTAGGGATTTAGGAGTGAAAAGAGCATCAGTGCAGGGAGCTTTGGCATCTCTCAAAGCCAGAGGAGAAGAGGGCTCCTGTGGCACGGGTTTCCAGGGCTGCCTTCAACCCCACTTTTGGGGCTGCCTGGCCAGCAGGCATCTGCAGGCAGTTTTGGCAAATTCTGCTGGCATTTGGTTCCAGATCTGAAGAACTCTGCCGGACGTTGTTTTTAATGCGCAGGCTGTGAAAAAAAAAATTATACTTTGGAGAATTCCTTGTTTATGTTTTATGCCACGTTTGCCTCCAAAATAAGGAGCGGGATGAGTAACTCAGCAAGTGCCGTGTGAGAGGCTGTGTTGATCTTTTCTGTGCTTGCACAGACGTGGAGCTGAGCCTTGATGGGTTTTAACACAGGGAATTCTTCCCTCTTCCTGATGAGTTATTGCCTGTTATTTTGGGGGGCTTCAGGGGGTTTTGTGTGGGTTTTAAAAAGCTGGTTTGAAGTCAGCTACAAGGGACGTGGCTACAAGGATTTCAGCTGCTGACAGGAGCCAGTTTTGGGTCCCTGTTAAGAGGGAAATGTATTCAGGAAGTGTCAATAATGAGCTTGCTAATGCCAGAACAGGAAGCTGATTCTCAGGTTGATGAACCCACTTCTACCCGAAGTTTGGCTATAATTTCTGAATTCCTGTTTAATTATGATGTGCTAGTGATGACATCCTCCTATCACATCAGCTGGAGGAACCTCAGCTGGAAGAGAAATGAAGGTTTGGCCTTTCTCAGGTGCAGATTTTTGTCCCCATTTTGTGCCTCTACCTCATCCTTTTTTTGAGAGCTTGAAAATTCGGGCAACCCCTTCTTTAGGGGAGGGTGAAATATGATTTTGTTTTGGTAGTTGCTGGAACTGCTCACCTATACCAGAGTTTTTACGGGCTTGGAATACCATCCCCCAAACATTTATATTGTAGAAATTTTTAATTTTGAAGCACAAAGCTAGTTCTGGTGCTGATGAGGATATTGTAATGCAGTTCCAGATTAAAATTTTTTTTTAAGTAATACTTTCTAAAAAGCCCTGTTCCATTCCTGTAGAGCACAGCATGATGTGCATGATCATAAAAAACTGTGTCAGTGAGCTTGGGGGCACTAGGGAATGTGCTTTGTTTCCTGTGGAAGCTCAGCTGGGCTCACAAACAGGAGTTTGGTTCTTTGGACGTTTAAAGAGGAAAACAGGTACGTTATGTCAAGTGTCACACGCAATAGTCACTGGATTTTTCTATTACACTTGCTTTGAGGTATGTTTGAGACTCCCAGCTATCAAACCAAGTATAGGGTGAAGTAACTCAGGAATATTTTGGAAAAACTATGAAAATGTCATATTATTTTTGCCTACAACATCAGAGCTGTGTTCTTCCGTAGGGTCTGGATGGAGATGAGTCATTTAAATGCACACAAACAATAGGTAATTTATTCTTCTTTACAATTATTGTTTACCCCTTCAGTTATAAAAGTTTTTTCAATGTCTGTAATTTTACATGTTTCTGCCCTAGCATAAGCCACTGCAGAAGAGTCTCTTCCATAATTTATGAGGTGTGAAATGGGTAAAAACTCCTGGTCACTGTGGCTTAGGCAGCTGTATGTTAATTGTTCATGTGTTTTCCTCACGGAAGAAACAAGCCTTAACAATACAGAAAATAATTCAGTGTTGCAATTCTAAAAGCCCCTAAACTTTGTTCTCTGTCCAAGAAAGTTCTCTGCTGCTTTGTGCTTCAGTGCCACTGTGACATTAATTAATGAGCTGTCACTCATCACTGCTGAGCATGGATTTGTGAGGTCCCTTCTTTTGATCGTACATGAAAACTCTGATGCTACTGAAACCCAGTGGTTTCAGAGGAGGTATTTTAAATAACCACTCTGAAAATGTAAATTTCGTTGAAAATGCCATGTTTCCAACCAGACTGACTGTTGCTCTAATGAGGAATAGAGATTTCATTTCACCCTGGGCTCTCTGTCCCTGCCCCAGAACTCCCTTTCACTCCTGGTTCTGTGTTGGGGCGTGTGTTTGGTTTGGGGTTTGTTTTCCTTTACGTCACTCACTGGGGAAGTTTTTTGGCTCATATCAGAAACAGCAGTAAGAAAGTGTTCAGTAAATTTTGGTTGATATCTGAAATACTTGGCTACTCCCCTTCTCAGGTATTTGCCACTGTTATTTTATATTCTGTGATGGAAATTCTGTTGTAAAATTTGCTTTAATGTTTTGGATGAATCTTGGGGTTTGTGGGCTTGGAGGGAAGGGGGTTAAAGCTCTGATTTATTGCTGTGCTCAGTGGTGCTTTTGAAAGGTCAGCTGTAAACATCTCCACAATTTCCTGCAGTCTCCTGGGGCCACTCTGGAACACCACAGCTCCTTCCTCCACTTCCTCACTTTTAATTTGGGAAAACCCCTTCGGAAGGTCTGGATCCCAATCCCAGCATCACCACAGCTGTGCTGAACATCATTGGCCAAAATCACCTTTTGCTAAGTCCTGAGGCATCTGACTCTGTCACTGCAACTGGGCTTACTGGTTCTGCTGTTTAATTCATCAAACCTAGGCCTTTACCAATGATCATCCTAAGAAAACTCTCTGAAAGTCTCTCCTACTTCTGAGCTTGTTTTAGTTGGGAAATTTACCTTCTATGCTCAGTGGGGCCAAATACAGCAAATAAAGATGTTAGTCTCTCTCTTCAATCCCAAACAAAACTGCCTGCAGATGTGTACTTTGCGGTTTTGGGGACTTCCTATTCATTGCTTCATTTTTATCTTCTTGACAAATGTGAAAAATTGTTGCCTTCAGCACCAAGTTCACGCATTTGGAATCAGGGTACAAAGAAGCTGCAACGATGAGACTTTGACATTGAAATTTTAACTGGGAGTGGTCAAAGGATTCATTAAAAAGTAATAAATGAGCACCCTTTCCAGTTTTTTTATCTTTTTTTCAGACAATATGGATTTATTTTAAGTAATCTCTGCCTATGAAGTTTGGAAATTTGGATTTGTTTTAGTTTTTTTTTTTTTTATTACAGCTTGAATAAAGCCAGCATTGCTTGATTTTAAATGCTCTTCTGCATCTTGGTGATGACATAGGGGTGACTTCTGCAGATGAGGAGATTTCAGGTGGAGGTTATGGTTATTGATGCTTTAATTAAGGAGCTTGGGTAGTAAAGGCTTTCTCACATACAAGGAGTTTGTTGCTTTCACATGGTAGTAAACGTAATAGGAATTATTTAATTCAATTGGATAATTTGTTTCGTAATTCAAACTCAAAGTTCGGCTGTTGGACCAGAGTGCAGCAATATTCCATTCTTGTCATATTTAGTACTTACTGTAATACAGATATTTTCAGCACACACACAAAAATCTCTGCTGAAGAGCAAAGATTATCATTTTCCCACTCGACGAACACACACAGTTTAATATACACTTAGATAAATCTAATTGAAGCGAGATTAATTAAATTCAGCTTAATCCATTTCAATCGGTCCCCGTCTCCCTGACTGTGGCGGTAACAACCAGATGCAGGGTTGGCTGTGAAAAGGATCACTGCTGAAAATGCCTCTTTCCCCTCCTTTTCTTTCTGCAGGGTCAGTTTTAGGCAGGATCATGTCATTAATCCTGTTTGTAACACAGTTCTAGGCGTGCTCAGATGGGTCAGGAATCCTGCAAGGAGGGCAGAGACCTCTTTGAGTGGTTTTGCTGATGAAGGGGAAAAAGTTGCATAGAGTCTTTTGCCAGAGATGTGACTTGCCTTGCCTGGTTCTGCTTGTCAGCCTGATTTCTGCAGGATTCCTGCAGCCCTAATTACAGCAAAGCCAACACGCTCTCAAGAACTTGGAATTCTGTAAAATTTTTCTCTGAGTCAGCAAATGAAAATTCAAGTGAGTCTGTCCTTAAAAATTGAGCTTAAGCCCTAATGTGATTGGAAAAGGGCCATAAACTTTTGTCACTCTGAACAAATATTGGATTTATTGTGATCTGCATTCAAAAAACCGCAAAAAACCCCGGAAACAAAAACTTAAACAAACCCCAAAGCCAGCTCCTTCACCCCAAAAAACTCTGTTTTGCTCTCCTGGATTCTTGAAACTGTTGTTCATCATTTTGCTCTTGTTTAAAAGTGGGAGAACAAAAATGTTGCAAGGAACTTAGAACAAATGCAGGCCATATTGGAAAGCAATGCAGAGAGCATTTTTACTGTAATTCCAAGAGAATCTGAACTGCACACACACACACTTTTCAGCACTACGATGATTTCTAAAGTCTTGTTCTGTTATTATTTTTTCTGTCGTCTTCCTCCTCCATTCATTTCCTCAAAAATAAATCACAGAGGTACAGAAGAGCAGCCAGATTGTTCAGCCTCTTTATCCATATGATTATTAAAGATGTGAAATGGGAGCACACGGACACCAGAATCCCAGAGCCTGTATGGAAGCATTGGTGGGAGCCCAGATACTTATTCTGTGATTTGGAAATTGTCTGAATGGACAGTGATCAATACATTTCACTAACACAGTCCCTCTAAAGTTGCCCTTTCCTGCCCAGAAAGCTGCTTTTTCACATTTAAGGCTCCTGCAGGGCTCACCCCCAGATACCTCAGATCTGTGCTCTGAGCAGTTCAGAGCTTTGCAGCCTGAGGCAAGATTTTATTCACAATGGAGCAGCATTCCTGGAAGTGTAGATTAGGATCAGCCAAAAGTAATCTCAGTCAGGGAAGAAAGAAAGAAGAGGATTCTTGATTGAGCAAGGTGATGTTCATAAAAGTAAAATCAGAACCTGCAGAGCACTGGTAAGAGCGCAGCAGTTGTTTGGCTCTTTTCTTATATGACTGACATATTCTCCATACTCCTTTAGTTTTTCCCACTTTTGATCTTCTAAGGTTTTTTTCCTAAGGCTTGCAGCAGTTAACTTGATCTTCTTGCTGGTCTGCAGTGAAAAGAACTAAAGCCAGCAGCTACACATAGTATTTGAATATATATTTATACATATTAAATGTTGGTAATAAATTATGCAATCAATACATTATGAACTGTAGAGCTGATGGAAACACAACTGCAGTTAGGGTATTCCCAAGGGATCAGGTTTTTTGTGATACCATTTACAAGGCACTGGGCCTAAAAACGCTTTCACTAAAGCAGAATTTTCTAGAGGCACATTTGAAAATATTGAGAACCAGAATTTCCGTCCCTTCTCTGGGGTGCTACTTTAGTTTAAGAGCATTTGCTGACTGGTTTCCAGTTCTCTGTTTGTTTTCTGAAGCTCATTTCCACCTTTCTGTCTGGCTTTAATCTTCAGCCAGTCCCTCACTGCTGAAATGAAAGTGCTTCAGTTCGTGGTATTTTCTTTCTTTGAACAGGTATAAATAAATTGGAGCTGGATCGCTCAAGTCTTATTTCTTATAAGCTGAATGAAGTGAGGAGATGAACTAGTGATGTTCCTCTAAGTCCTGTACCGCTTTCATTCATTTTTGCTGACTTTTTTTTTTTTTTTTTAAATATCCTGAAACTTTAGGAGTCTAAACTGTGTGCAGTATTTAAGTACAACTTCACCCATGGTACATCCAGAGGTAAAATCCCTCCCCTGTTTTGGTCAGTGCATTTTTACGTGTTTACCTAAGCTCAAGTTGTGTTTTCCTCCAGGGCATTTTATCCTGAGGCTCAGACTGACTTGGGACCATCTCAAGTCTTTCCCAGAGTATTTGATTTCCCCCATTCTCCAAGTGTGCCCTGGAGTCCTCATTGTGAAAAATGGGTTTGGCCACTTAAAACTTGACTTCTGTGAGAAGCTCAAACCCACCAAACTATCCAGATTGTGCTGTATAATTGCCCTAAGGCCACCATTATTTACATTTTAATCTTTCTTGCTGGAATCTGTCCATTTTATTTGCAGTGGTCTGATGTTTAATACCAGCAGAAATTTTTAATGGAGGGCAGAAGGAAATTGTGGCTATTGCCACATGTGGCAATGTCAAAAATGAATCACCTGCCAATGGATGGGGATGATGAAAACTTGGTTCAAAGGAAAGCAATGGGAAAAAAAAAAAAAGATAGTAAAATTATAATAATGCTGGAAAATAATTAAATGGTGTTAAAGATGCTTGCAAAGTGAAAATGGAGATTTTTACTCAGTTGCAGAAGAAGACAAGGTGTAAATACTCTTAATTTCCTATCCAGTTCCAACAGGAAAAAGAGAAGAGACTATAGGGTCTCTTATGTGGTAAAAAGGGAAAAAAATATAGGACAAATAACTGAAATTAGGCCCTCTTTGGCCTGCTTCTCACTTTTGAAGATCAATTTCAGTGTCTGGTCAGTATATTTTTTTTAATAAATTTAAAATACACAGAGAAAAAACCCAAAGCTTCTCCAGGGATCAAAGTTGGGGGATTTTTCGGCTGTGTTTTCCAGCCCTGCTGTTTCCACGGTGTGGTGAGAGTTATGTAAGATTTCCTGGCTCTCTTCCCCTCTGCCCATGGAGGGATCTGTTGGCCACGGTGGTGCTGAGTCTCAGAACCTCAGTGTGAACTCTCTGCGACCCTCTTTGACATCTGAACCCCATATAGAATATTTTATGGATTCCAAACTTGCAGGACCCACTTTTATCTGTGGTTTTCCCTCAGTAGTGATTTTTTTTTTTTTGGGGGGGGGGGTCGTGCCTTCACGTTGAAAGCAAAAACCCCACAAATCCTCCCCTCGCTCTGGTTAATTAATTAATTTGCTGGGGAAGGGAACGCAATCAGAGCTTTCTGTGAGGTTTTTGGGATGCAATCACAGCGAGGCCAGATCGTTTCCTAGAGGTGAAGTTTTGCATAATGTCACCACAGCATTATTACTCCACCAGGAATCCCCTGGCTTTCCTTTGGAAGTTAATTAGAGTCTGTGCAGGGAATGAGTCAGGCAGAATTGTGTGGCTGAGAGCGTGTGTTGATTACAGCACTGAAATCATCCTAATGGCTTCTCTGTCTGTTGCTAAAAGCAATTACTGCCTGGTAAATTTTTAAGCTGTGAAATGTAATTTTAAGAAATACTTTGCTTAAAATAACATTATGAAAATAATATACACAAAGAAGTGGTGGCCTTCATGCTCTGACATGTTTTCAGCTGAGTGGTTTTTTTGGAGACAAACTCCAGGAACTGAATTTGGGAGAGACTTTTTGGGGAAAAAGTGAAAATAAATGCACTGAATTGAAAACGCTGTGGAGCTGTAAATGCTTTATGGTATTACAGGTGGCAGAAGTTGGTTTGAAATATTTGTAAAAGAGAAGGACATGCCTTTTAAAGATCTGAACATGAAGGTGTTCATTCCCTCTCCTACTGAGCCAAGCGTCGCCTTTTGACTCACGTATTTTGCCTTTCACAAAAATGAGCAAACTCAGGGTTGAAGTGAACAAGGCATGAAAAAACAAATTCTTTTTTTAATCATTATTATTTGCTATTCCCTTTTCTGTCCATCAGAGAAGGCCCAAGCAAAGCCTTTTCAGACTCCTGGATGGCTGACTTGCAGGAGCTCTCAACAGGAGATTGTGGTGGAAGGCTGAGCATGGGAGACTTTGGTGCTTTCCTCACAGAATGCCACGGATTTTACAGGCAGATAAGGATAATCTCCCTATGAAGATGTCACTCATGTTAATAATACTTTGAATAATGGTGTGATGGCTATTGGGCTCTCCCAGATGCTATCAGAGATATCTACTGTCCCACTGGTGCTTGTATATTTTACTTTCCACTGTGTGGTGACTGGCTTTCAATTTTTTCAGTTAATTCCTTTTAAAGGCCAGCTGTGGTTCAACAAAGTGATGTTTGCTAGTATATAGTCTTAAATTATTTTTGTGTGTATATATTTATTTTCAAAGAAGGCAGTGGTGGCAGCATGGATTTACACGTTCCTAGTTTGGTTTTGCCAGGAAAAGGAAATGTTGCACTGAAGTTCAGCTCTGAGCCAGGAAGAAGCTGTGGTGCCGTGGCATTCCTGCAGCTCCAGTTTAAAGGCTGGAATTACAGAATTACTGACATTTCAGATGAGCCATTTAAACTCATCACACCGTAGCAGGAAAGTGATGACTACGACTGACAAATCCGTGTTTTCTTCAGAGTGCTGTGATTCATTTTAGCACCAAGCAAGAAGCAAGAGGCGCTTCCTCCCTTTCAGGAAAGCATTTTCTTATAAAACCAGCATTTTAAGGCTTATCCCAGGTTCACAGCGGCTGCAGACTGTTCCCTCAGAAGTTCCCTTTTGCTGCGGTTCCTCCTGCGCTGTTCAATCTCCCTGTTTACCTTAAGGAAGAAAGGATCTTTTCTGGGGAGGAGCAGGATATCTTTTACCTTTCCGAGCACCTGCTGCACTTCTCCCATCCTGTGTTCTGGAGCTGGGCTGTGTCATCAGCATCCAGCCCCTGCCCATCCTGCACACACAGACCCCGGCTCAGAAAAGATGTGTGGGACACCAGAGCACATCAATGGAAGCTCTACAGAGATATAAAGGTCGTGGTCCTGCCGTGGGAGCAGCTTCCAACACCTGCAGGGTTTTGGGGCTTTTCCCAGCTGCGCAGACCTTCCCTTCTCCGGTGTGAACTGGGCTCACAGAGGAGCCACTTCCCAAACCCCTGAAGCCTCTTTGCAGTGGATGTGTCCCACCTTCGCCCTTCAACTCACCACTTCCGAGTCCTGTTACGTGCCACACTGCATAATATTTCCTGCAAAACCTCTGAGGGCAGAAAAGCTCCATGCTCTGGTTTGCAAAATCTCTGCTTAAATGTGGGGTTCTTCTCCCCGCTTGCTGGAAAGCTCAAATTTCGAGAGGCGGCTGGAGAGCAGGACCCTGTTAGCAGAGTCGTTACTGTCTGTGTTCCCTGCCGATTGACTTGCTCCTTCCCAGGGATTGCTGTGACCAGCACAGGTCTCTTGGCATTTAATGCAAAACTTAGAAACCTCTCAGCAGCTGAGGTTGGTCACATGGAGACCTCCATGTGTGTCCTGCCTTTGGTCCCTCTGTCTCCCTCCTCCCTCCCCTTCTGCTGTTGGAACAAACAATTACAGAACAAGCCCAGCAGCCAGCTGTGAACGCTGTGTATGAATTTTAGACCCTTCTTTATTCCCCATCATTTCGTGTTCCTACTGCTTTCCAAGTATTTTTCTGACTGTTTTCCAAGAAGTTTCCCAGCTTCCCTCTTCCCCCCCCTCCAACTTCATTCTCCTCAGCCTATTACTCTGCTAGCACATTCCCTGGAAACCACTAATTCGGAAATTAAGTTGCATGGCTGAAGCCTGGAATTACTTTAGAGGGAGAAAAATCCATGCAGGTATGAAATAATTGGTGAGAGTGAGTTACTACGAATTACGTGCTGTGGCAGGAGCTGATGGGGTGCAGATGAGCCCTTATTGGATTTTCTTTGTGCAGCCATTTGATCCACTCATTTTTCATCCATTAACAATACAGTCCCACTTTGATAAGAAGTTTAATTTGTCTGCTAATGATTCATTTCTACACTTGGATATCTACATCTGTTAGGGAGCTGAGGCCTGTACACAGTAGAGGAAAAATCTTGGGAAAAGAACCTGACTGAGTTTAAGCACAATATTCATCAGGACTGTTTTACAAATAATTGCCTAATTTGAGCATTATATGTTCTTTTGTTAAACCATATTACACACAACACGATTTGCCTCTTGTCTGATGAGCTGAAAATGCAATGCAAATCAAATAACTCCTTGCTGGAAGAGATCAGGAGGATACTTTTAATAGGAAATGCGTCTGGATCATTGTCTCCAATGGAAGTGTCAGCAGCCAGCTGATGTAATAAATTGGGGGACAATAAGAGTTTGGTACAAGCTGTTCTACCAAAGTAATTCTAAAAGTTCCAATACTAAACAGAACAAAATGCAACAAAGCCTCAAACGTGAGCTAACAGATATACAGTAGTCTGTACAAGTCATTCCCAATACCAGAGGAGCAGAAAACTTCAAATGAGATATAAATCTTTAAAAGGGAATATCATGTGACTGAGGTATACTAGAGAAATAAATCTGATTTCCCTGCTTGGCAAGTTTGGAAGGAACTGCTGTCTAAGAGTTAAGATTTACATGAAAAAATGTGATACGTTGGGAAGAATCAATAAGGTTTTTATAAATGGGCTCATTGCCTTCTAAATCAGAGTTCTTTGTGGGAGTTGTGAGTCCCTGATCAGCTGATGGTATTTTACATCTAAGTATGATGTAACAGGCAATTCTTGTCTTAGCTCAGTAAGATTCCCCTAATTTTCATACACCAAGTTTAGTTGCAGCTGAGTGCTGTCAGAATTCACTAAGTGAGGGCTTATTTTTCCCCTGCCTCATTCATGAGAACAGCAAAAGGAGACTCCTTCCCCTGAAAAAGGCAACTGAAATTTTAATTTTGAATTTCCCATCTTTCACTGCTTCCAGCTGCAGGAGTTCTAAGCATTACACTAAAACTTATGTTCAGCCTTTACTGCTTGAAGTATTTGTGTTTCTGGAATTTTAATGTGTAGCCTCGTGGCTGCAAATTGTGTGCATTGGAGGGAACAGTTTGTGTACTGCTTGTTTTTTAGTGTGTAAGGCCTGAGGATCAATGAGTTTTTGGGAAAAAAATGCAAACCAAACTTTGAAATAACTTCTACATAGCTCCCGGCTTTTTTTCGACAATAATAAAACACAAACTCCTCTAATTATTGCTCTACTTCCTCCAAGTCCAGCTCCTCAGACTCAGAGACCTTGCTGTGTTTATCCTTCCATGGCAAAACCGCACATTTGTGCAAATCATTTTGCCTTCAGATCCACCTTTGTTAGTGCATTTGTGATATTTACAGTCTTACGAGTTGTGAATAAATTTTCACAGGCCTGGAAAAACTTTTGTGGAAGTTAAATGAAGTCTGAGGTGATAGCAAATCATTCTGTGTTATATAACAAGCACTGCAAGCGAGCCAGAGATATGTGATGACTTCGGTAATCTGATAAATTGATAAACGTGACAATACCCAATTTTACACCATATTAATGTAATGTTTGTGGTTTTGGTGTCCTTCAGGACCATATTAGGGTGCTACACTCAAATCTGAGATTGTTTTCTCCTTGACAAGCTGTGGGATCAAGAAGCCTCCCCTGGGCAGTGAGCATTCGTTCATGAGCTCACTTGTTCATGATTTCACATCATGGTCCTCACTAAATCTTCTAAAATGAAGTGCACTGAAAGCCACACATAATCCTATTTATCAGGGGCGAGGGAAAGACACAGTTGAATCTCAGTTCTTGATAGCTTTTCCTCTAAGAAACAAACCAACTTCTAGTTTCCATAGAACTATCACAGAAATTAAAAATAAATTCACTGACTACACACTAGACAACACCCAGCAGTTCAGTTTCCATCATTTAAGCCTTGCTACTCATTCTGGGGGGCGGATTTTTAATTCCGACTTTGATGCTGCTCTGCTCATCAGCAGATTTTCCATACCAGCCAAATGCCACTTATGTGCCAGCAAGACATGCAAAAGCAGGTGATCTGAAATTATTTTCCCTGATGACATTTTCTTTCTGGATGCAAATGTAAATTGTGTCTGAACGTGTATCTGTATAATGCAATTACATGGCTTGACACAAACAGACACAATAGCGACAATCCTAAATTAAATAACTGCACATGAAAATTCCATGAAAATGTACTCCTGGTGTTTAATATCCCTCGTTCACCTGTCAGCAACCAGGATCATGGGTGCCTGTCTGCTGGTTTTTAAGACAAAACAGTGCAACCTTCATTTTAAAGCAGTAAACATTCACTCTTGGCATGGCTGACTGGATTTTTACTAAAGTTAATGCAAAAATCCCAGGAAGCAGTAGACGCTTTTCCATTAATATAACTATAAATATGTACTGCTAATTATGTAAAAGTTGAATAATCTATTGTGTCCATGCTGCAAATACTTTAATTGAAAGTTTTTTTCCTGAGAAAAGTGATGAAACATTGTTTCAAGTATCTGAACGTATAAATACCCACCCCATCCTGAGAACAACACAGCACGAATAAATTAAAAATGTGACTGGAGAATGGGAAAAAATGCTGATTTCACAATTTTACAAATTTACAGAGATAAACTGCATCCATACACCAATAGTTTTCAAGCTTTTACATCTCCAAATTAATAGGAGAATATGTCCAAAATATCTTTGTGTCCAAGGCCAGGTTGGGCAGGGCTTGGAGCCACTTGGATGTGTGGAAAGTGTCCGTGCCCATGGCAGGGGGTGGGACTGGATGAGCTTTAAGGTCCTTTCCAACCCAAACCATCCTGAGGTTCTATGATCCCATACAGGAAAGAACAGACACATGAAAGTAACCTCACCCTGTAATTTGGATATAAAACAATCACAGCACGAAGAATAAGCAAGGTTAACAAAGAGTTTGTTTCTGTCTTCCGAGGAAGCAGAACAAAGGTAACCATTTGATAACCCATAAAATCCCATTCTGGCACTATGTTGGGTACCTAATTTTGTGCTATTGACAATTTTATTGCTGGGTCTCAAATTCTGTGCCCATTTTACATCGCCTTGTACCACTCATTTACCTCACAGCCCCTCAGACCATCACATTCATCCACCACTGGACACTTCTCACGCTTCTGTTGAATATCTGACAATTTCCAGCTAACTGAAAGAAAAATGCCTGATCAAAGGCCTGGGTTTCACAGGATCCATGGTGACATACGGCTGCCCAGCTGGGGCATGCCTGAGCACTGTGGCAGCGGCTGCAGGGACAGAGACAAACAGCCCCATCAAAAACCTTCAGCAGGGCCAGGTGCTCCAGGAGGGGAGCCAAAAGCCCAAGCTTCAAAGACCCAATTATTGAGCAAAACCATCTGAAGGCAGCAGGTATTGTTGCCCAGCTTTCCAAATGAGGTTGCCTGGGGGTTGGATGAGAAACCTTTAGGAAGTGGCTGGGAAGGGATCCATGTGTTTGGTGTGGGAGACCTGATCTTCATCCTCTCGCTGACGGGAAAACCTCATCCCAACGTGCAGACACTGCCACTTCCACCATCAGACTCGGTGTCGATGTTTAGTTTATCTCAAACTGCGGCAGGTTTTCTGTGAGCCTTGGAATTGCCTCTGTGCCCGTGGCTCTGTGGGGACTGAGGCAACACAGCTTTCACCAACGTGATGCTGTTTCCCTCAGGGTTCAATGAAAGCAAAGCTGCTGCTAGGAAATAGCCAGGGGGAGGGCAGAGAGGAGCACGGAGCTGGATATGTGGAAGTGGAGATGAGAGAAGGCATAAAAATCGGGGGTCCTTGTGGGTGGGAAATAGCACAGAGGGCAGGGACAGGCAGGGTGAGGGAGAGAGAGAGACTGAGCCCTGAAACAAGGAGCGTCCAAAAGGGAAAACCACACTCAGATGAATGCAGGGAGACTGAAGAGAAAACAGAGTGTGGGCAAGGTGGGCTGGAAAGGATGTGCTGGGTTGCAGGGACAGCAGAAGTAAAAGGAGGCAGAACAGGACAGTGATGAAGAGGACAAGGAACTGCAGCTCGGTACATCCTGATCTGTACGAGTACACAGAAACCACTCCTAAGAAGCTGCAAGGGTTCCAAGAATTTGGAATTAAGTTTTAAACATTAACCCGACCTTCCAAAGTAAATTTAAAAATAATCACAAACATCACATTTTTCACGATAAGCGAAACGCATAAACCATGCTAAAATTACTTTCATCAAAATATATGTCCTAAAGCCAGCCTTGGTGGGAATATTTGAATTTACAGAAGCAGAATTTCTGCCTTTGAATGTATGTAATACCTCCAAATGTCCGAGTAGACACGTTCCGATTCAGTCCCGGAGCAAATGCTGGGTACCCTGGACATTTACAACACTCCTGTTTCCAGACACAAAACGCGCAGAGCGCCGCAGGAGCTGCTGGAGCCAGAGATTCATCAAATCCTCTGCGAAACCCGATTTCCACGGGCAACTTCAGAGCCGCCGACAGCGGGAAAGTGAGAGAACAGCTCTCTCTGCTGGTGCTTTCCGGGAAAGATAGTGCTGGAGTGGAAATAAATCCAGGATAATAAAGGACAGCCCCAGCTCCGAGCTGCCCACGGGCGGCTCCTGCGTTCCCCCAGCTCTGCTGATGAGCCCTGGCTGCAAAAAGAACAGAATTCGGTCAAATGCAGCTGTTAAAATGCTCTCAGGCTGGGCTTCGCTGGGATAGGCACTCCCCAAAGTACTTTAAAAACCAAGCAAAAAGAAATGGGATTTGCTCTGTGCCTTCAGGGGAGGGAGGTGGCTCGTTAAAGAAACGCCAGCAGCAGTGATAGCGGCGGCTCTCGTCGGGATTTTCTGCTCCAGATAAGCAAAACCACCTCTGGATGACTGGGAGGATTCCTGCTTTATGACATTTTAAAAAGTGCATGAGAACAGATCGTTCACGAAACTTTATCAGCAACTAAAATTTATCTGAATGCTGCGAGCGGTGGCTTTACAGAGTGAGAATGTTTTTAATCCAGGTGTGGTCCAGGAAAAAGCAAAAGCTAAATCCCAACCCCTGCCTGCTGGCTTTGGTTCCTTGCTTTGCCAGTGCAGGATAGAGAGGTCTGTTCGCCATCCTCAAGGAAGCAAGGAGACTCTGACGTGGGAATTTCCAGTGTTCTAGGGTTCATTTGCGGGCAGAGAGCGCAGAGAGGAGCCAGTGTGGGAGGATTCGGCATTTCCCCTGGATCCCTGGAAGTGTCCCAGGCCGGGCTGGACGGGGCTTGGAGCAGCCTGGGACAGTGCGAGGTGTCCCTGCCCACGGCAGAACGGGACTGCTGCTTCCCTTACACAGCCTGGTCACAGCTCGCCACTGGGAGGAAGAAGAAGAGCAAGAGGAAATAA